>NC_088342.1:32760000-32915000 GCF_036884655.1 Musa acuminata AAA Group | reverse complement strand
TCTCTCTAAGGAAAGAAGAGAGTTCCCTACTCTCTCACAAATTTATTTAATGCATTACAATCGACCATATCTTGTTCAGAACTTCACGGTTAGCCCCCAATTCCCTTCTTGCACTTTTCTAGTTCGAAAACCCTAAAGAAGATGCAGTGCAAGATTCTTTTCCGCCATCAATCTGGTCCTCATGATTAATCTAGGACTATGTGTTTTTGCTGCTTATCGATCCGATTGATGTGATTCTCCCGATAAGCTCTAACTCTGATGGCTGCCCTCCCTCCGCAAGCGGACAACTTCTAGATCACCCTTGTTCTTTCCCTCAGTGAGCTTTTTTTTTCCTCATAAATTTGATACTTTTGGTCATATTTTTATATGAAAAAGGTTTACTTGGTGGAATTGGTGGCACCTGCTATTTCTATTCTTCTGTTTCTCTTTGGAACAAATTGATTTATTTGTAGGACATGCTTAGATCATCACAAGAGGATGAAGGTAAAAAGTTTGCTATGAGGTTTGTTACCAATACTAGATATTTGCAAAGTTTTTAGCATTGTGGTGAGGCATTGCGGTTATATCTCTGAGACTTATGTGATGGTATATTTAATTTTGAAGTGTTCAATATTGGTTGGCATGTAGGACGAGCAACAACAAATTACTTTCATAGTGGAGGAATAGAAAGAGAAAAGTGAAAGATAATAACTAAAAATAATAAGCAAATACATGAATTCTTTTATAAGTTTTTCGCACTTCTCGATTTTCGTAACTTGAATTTATCTTTTAAATCGACATCGTCTCAAATGAATCCTTCCTCTTGCTATTTACAAAAAAAAGATTCGATACATTGACTTTTGATATTCACAACTTGATTCCTTATTTTTTATGTGATGATCATGAGTCCTTCCTCCTAAAGGAAGAGTCTTGATTCATGGATTTTTGGATTAATGACTTGATCTTCTATATGATAATCAATTCCTATGAATCCTTCTTCATTCAATTTACAAGAAAAAGGATTTGATCTTTTATGGATCGTTTTGATACAATAAAAAATCTTTGAGAGTTCTAATCTATTTGTGATCCGGAGACCTAACTCAATAATATCATATTTCCAATTTGCATCATATGAAAATATCCCCAGGTGCATATGTTAATGAGTTTTGTTCTCAAATGACATCTCATTGGTATCAACTTGCTTTGTGTGAACCTTGATGGGAATGTAAAAAATGATATTGCATTATTAGAGACATATCATGATAAACTAAGATTTAATCTATTTTTAATTACTTTAAATGATGATTTTGAGCTTGTTGGGGCCTCTTTATTGCCCTTTCAAAAGTTTTATCCAAGAAACTCATAATACATCATTGTATGATTATCAACTAGTTCAAAATGAGTCTATCCTTTCAACTACTTCAACACCATTAAGACATAAAATACACTTATGCTTACCAAGGTATTTAGATCAAACAAATCACTCTCAAAATGAAGAGCGTAAAAACCTAATTTGTAGATATTATTATAAGATTGAACATACAATTTAGGAATGTCATAAAGTTGCTAGAAAGATAGCTGCAGTAGCAACTACTTGTCTTTCTCTATTGGCCTAATACTTTCTAATATAGATGTCGAAGCCATAGTCAACCAAGTTTTCTCTCATGCTATCACTTTATTTTGTCTTTACAATTTTTGACATGTAAAGTAATATTTGATTCTGTTTGTTCATATCATATGATATCGAATTCTTTAAAATTCTTTTTTAGAACTCCTACATTTAATATTCCTAATAATCACATTACTAATGGGACAACAATATAGTAGGTCATGTTTGCTCAAATTTCTACTTCCAATATGATAGTTTTTTGTATAAATCTTGTTATTCAAATTTTATTGAACTAACTATCTATTAAAGCATATTTTGGATGTCTAATTATGATACAAAACTAGTGGAGGTCTTATTCAGTGTTTCTCTTAGTAAGGGATGGTGTTGGATTAAATTATATTGAATCTACCTGATTCAAGATGCACCAAACCTTGCACCAAACCTTGCAAGTAATATTTGATTCTGTTTGTTCATATCATATGATATCGAATTCTTTAAAATTCTTTTTTAGAACTCCTACATTTAATATTCCTAATAATCACATTACTAATGGGACAACAATAAAGTAGGTCATGTTTGCTCAAATTTCTACTTCCAATATGATAATTTTTTGTATAAATCTTGTTATTCAAATTTTATTGAACTAACTATCTATTAAAGCATATTTTGGTTGTCTAATTATGATACAAATCTTGTCTAATTATGATAATTTTTTGTATAAATCTTGTCTAATTTTATTGAACTACTTGTTAATTTAGCTAAAGGAATTTTTGAAGGGGTCTCATATAAGCTTACATGGTTTTGGAAGGAAAAGTTAGATTTGACAAATATAATATGATGGTATTTAAAGACTTTGAGTTTGATAACCAAACACCAAATAATGCTATGCTTAAGAGAGTAGTTGATGAAAATACACGATCTAAATCTTAATGTTAACTTATGTAAAATATATGACCAAAGCTAAGGATAGTATAAACAAGTAAATACGTTTAGAGATTTGTAAAATAGTCATTCAAATCATGACTAGTGTTGTAGAATTAGGGTAACTATATGATTAATGAGGAAGAAGAGAGAAAGAAAGCAAGCACGACCGATTTAGTGGGTTGCCCCTTCGGCACACATTTGATGTCCCTAATCACTGAGATATAAAGAGGAGAGGGAAGTCTTGCATGAAGTAAGAGAGCTCTAATACTATGAAGGGATTTGCTATGAAAGATTGATTATTTCACTCATATGGGGTACAATATATTTATACATATTTTGAATGGAAAAGATTACCCTCAATCATACAAATGTATTATGATAAATAATCTTCAGATCATAGACTAATTAAGAATTGTAACATGTTAGGAATATAAAGTTGTCGGCCATATTATTTCTATCTTTAATCCTCTATTAAATCCCATACTCGTTGATTCCCCTCATCATGATAATTCTAATCTTATACTTGTTAGGAATATAAAGTTTCTACCATGATATCAGAGCAAGATATTGCTCAAAGTTGAGTCCTCTATTCCTTATAAATTTGTCAAATGTGGTGTTAGTTTTATTTCATCTAGTTGTTAGCCCTTTCCTTTGCCTCTTCCATTTGCTTATATCCAAGAATTTTTCTTTTGATATGACCCATACATAATTATATATCTCTCAACTATTTTCATTTTTAATGAGTCTAACTACACTTACAGGCCTCCAACAATGCAAAGTTTTTTGAAAAGGTAAAAGCTCTAACACTATTTCACTGGTGATATTAAATTACTAGTTAAGTATGAGTTAAATTCTCAAAAGCATTTGCAGATCGTATTGAAGCGTAAGATAGCAATAATTATAAGATTATTGTATAGATAACTAATATCTCAATTGCATATATTAATAGGATCGTTTTGATACAACAAAAGATCTTTGAGAGTTGTAATCTATTTTTTATCCTTTGACAAATTTATAAGGGTCAAATGTTTTAGAGACTGAGTCTCTCTAATAATATATTTGAGGGCCCTTTTATAGTAAAGTTTTTGACCTTTGCACTTTAGCATATGTTATAATATTGGGAGTAATTTTGCATATCTTGCAGATTTGGGTGTAATCATGTTATACTAAATTCGATGAATATGATATGGTCATGAGTGCGATGGTACGAAAAAACTTTCGTTTGAGTATCAATCATGAGGAGGATGGTTCGATCATCTTATTATCGAGAAAAGTATTTTTGATTGATTTATGTATATATATATATATATTTATGTATATATATATTTATGTATATATATTTATGTATATATATTTATGTATATATATGTATATATATACATATATATACATATATATATACATATATATACATATATATATATACATATATATACATATATATATATATATACATATATATATATATATATACATATATGTATATATATACATATAGAGAGGAGAGGGAAGTCTTACTTGTTAGTAATATATAGCTATATATATATATATAGCTATCTTTAATCCTCTATCAAATATCATACTCGTTGATTCCCTTCATCATAATAATTCTAATCTCATACTTGTTAGGAATATAAAGTTTCTCCCATGATATCAAAGCAACATATTGCTCAAAGTGGAGTCCTCTCTTCCTTATAAATTTATCAAATGTGGTGTTAGTTTTATTTAATCTAGTTGTTAGCCCTTTCCTTTGCCTCTTTCATTTGCTTATATCCAAGAATTTTTCTTTTGATATGACCCATACATAATTATATATCTCTCAACTATTTTCATTTTTAATGGGTCTAACTACACTCACAGGCCTTAAACAATATAAAGTTTTTTGAAAGGGTAAAAGCTCTAACACTATTTCACTGGTGATATTAAATTACTAGTTAAGGATTATTTAAATCCTCAAAAGCATTTGCAGATCGTATTGAAGCGTAAGATAGCAATAATTATAAGATTATTGCATAGATAACTAATATCTCAATTGCATCCATTGATAGGATCGTTTTGATACAACAAAAGATCTTTGAGAGTTTTAATCTATTTGTTATCCTTTAAGAGACCTAACTCAATAATATCATATTTCAAATTTGCATCATATGAAATAAGTTTTGTTCTCATGGCATCTCATTGGTATCAACTTGTTTTGTTGAATCTTGATGGGAATGTAAAATATAATATTGCATTATTAGAGATATATCATGATATACTAAGATTTAATCCATTTTTAATTACTTTAAATGATGATTTTGAGCTTGTTGGGGCCTATTTATTGCCCATTCAAAAGTTTTATCCAAGAAACTCATAAGACATCATTGTATGATCATCAACTAGTTCAAAATGAGTCCTATCATTTCAACTACTTCAACACCATTAAGAAATAAAACACACTTATGCTTACCAAAGTATTCAAACCAATCAAATCACTCTTAAAATAAAGAGCGTAAAAACCTAGTTTGTAGATATTATCATAAGATTGAACATACAATTTAGGAATGTCATAAAATTGCTAGAAAGATAGCTGCAGTAGCAACTACTTGTCTTTCTCTATTGGCCTAATACTTTCTACTATACATGTCGAAGCCATAGTCAACCAAGTTTTCTCTCATGCTATCACTTTAATTTGTCTTTACAATTTTTGACATGTCAAGTAATATTACTTGGGCCACTTGATTCTGTTTGTTCATATCATATGATATCGAATTCTTTGAAATTCTTTTTTAGAACTCCTACATTTAATATTCCTAATAATCACATTACTAATGAGACAACATTAATGTAGGTCATGTGCTCAAATTTCTACTTCCAATATGATAATTTTTTGTATAAATCTTGTTATTCAAATTTTATTAAACTAACTATTTATTAAAGTATATTTTGGTTGTCTAATTATGATGCAAAACTGGTGGAGGTCTTATTCAGTGTTTCTCTTAGTAAGGGATGGTGTTGGATCAAATTATCCTGAGTCCAGCTGATTCAAGAAGCACCGAACCTTGCAAAACTATTTCAAGAGTACGACTAATAGAGCTGTCAAAAGCTTAAGAGTTAGCCTTCCAGTGAGTTGAATGTCAAATCTGTAAGGGTCAATTGTTTTAGAGATGAGTCTCTCTAACAATATATTTGAGGGACTTTTTATAGTAAAATTTTAGACCTTTGCACTTTAGCATATGTTATAATGTCGGGAGTAATTTTACATCTCTTGCAGATTTGGGTATAATCATTCTATACTAAATTCGATGAATACAATATGCACATTGAGTGCAGTTGTAATATTTAAAGTGTGAAGTCAGACTATGTCAATAATTGTCCATACATCATTATTCTTATATGTGTAGCAAAATTGAGACACGATAAAATTTTTGTTTGATTATCATTCTTGAAGAGAATGGTTCAATCATCTTATCATCGAGAAAAATATTTTTATTGATTTAATCATATTACCATTGAAAATAGTATCTTGAGCTCATTCGGTTATGCTATTGTTGAAAAGAGCAGAACTATATATATATATATATATATATATATATATATATATATATATATATATATATATATATATATATATATATATATATATATATATATATGGTTGACGTTCTGTTCCTTCCAGAAAATTGTGCGTCATGGTATTTAGTCTCAGCACATTTCTTAGAAGAAAAAAAAGCTAAAGCAGATGTCTAACGGTTCTCAAAATGGGGAGCTTCAGTCAATTATTATTTTATTCTCAAATGGTGAGGGTGATTAGGAGTTTTATATAATTATCGGATATCTTTGATATTAAAAAATATAAAAATAATTATAAAATTAAATAATATTTTATGAATTTAATTATTAGATAGTTAAAGAATAGTATATACAAAATATTTATGTTATTAAAATGAGAATATTGAGAATAGATGTATAGAGTTACTAGGAAAGATAAAAACTAATAATTTTATTCATGAATAATTAGGAATTATTTTGATAAAAAAAAATGAAATGAGAGAAAATAATTTAAGATGATATAAGCATATGCTTAAGATAAGATATAATAGTAAAAAAAATAAATTAAATAATATTAGTAGTACGAAAAGAGATAGAAAAAAATCTAAAAAAAATATTAATATAAATTATAAATAAATATTTAAATATTTTAAACTTAAATAAATACATAATTTTTTACAAATCTCAAAGAGGACAAAAAAGATTCATTTAGTCGACCCCAAATAGTTGAGACTTATAACTTTGTTATCGTACCCTTAATTCTCTTACATGATAAGATTAGATTGCCAATAAGGGGTCATCAACTTTCTAATCAAACCTATGTTAGAATTAGCTAATCTAATTAATGATAAAATTTAATTATAATAGTTCAATTAAAAAAAGAGATTTCGTGTATGGAGGTTACATTTCTTCCTATTAAGAAAATCTAATCTCTAATTTGATTCACTCACGTTAAGAAAATAGATGCAGGTATTACTTTGTAATGTGCTCTTCCATCTTCTAAGTAGTCGACTTGTTGGTGTTAATGGTATATGATAATAATTTATCATCATTTGTATAAGTTTATTCATTATATGCTTATTTCTTTATAAAATTTGGGTCGACATCATCTTTCAACCATACCAATTCCTAATATAGTTATTGAATATGGAGGCATGAAGTACATCATGACCAGTAAATTCAACCTTGTACAAGATATAATGTCAGAAGAAGTAATAAATCTGGGAGCTAAATTTATTCCTTTCACAAATTCTTATAATTCCTTTGTCAAAATAAAGATGCGGTCCTCGATCTCAAATCGTAGATCACTACTCCTGTGATCTACATAGCTTTATAATCTGAGTTGGAGGTTTGGGCAAGTTGGGATAATCGAGACCGACTTGAGCATGTTAAGATTGCTTCAAATCGGACCTCTAAAATCCCTCCTCCGATCTCCTCTCCTCTCTCAAACTGACCTCTAAAGTCGGCGATCGACGATCCAAGACATAAGAAATTGGGCAACCAGGGATTACGTGATATCCTTCCTCTCTCTCTCTCTCTCTCACGATTCTCCCCTACATCTTTTCGATGACACTATATGATCCCGACACATCACCGGTAATAGCAACTCGATTAAGACACTAGACTAAAACGGTCAACCAAATTGATAAAACGTATGGCTGCGCCAACCGTTGCTTTTATCAACCAACCACCACAAGTAACACCCGACCATATTACGCCATACGGATTAAACTTCTAACCATTACGAGGAACCCTTTAGACTGTCTGGCTCTTTAGCTAATTAATATTCTACTCAATTCTACAATTCCTCTATACCCACTTGTTGACTTTGGCATCAAAGGGCATACTTCCAAACCAGTTTTATAAGAAATATAAAGCTGAATCATCCACTCACTTACTGACATTGATGCTGGTTGTTGATTTGAATCCACGTTGATTCTGAATTCTTGGAACGTCAATTTAAGTATAATATACTTCGACAGTAATATATTCACAAAGAAATTGATTTCTTTTCAATGATTGCCTTCAGTTTTTTGATATATTAAGATTTTTTTTGGGCTAAGAAATTTGATCCCTTTTACTAACACTAGAAGAATTTTGATGTGACAAGATTGTACTACTAACCAAGGAACACTTACAGTACAAAGTTTTACTTCCCCGTACTCCCCAAACACTTTTGGTGAACTCAGCAGCACTCTGCATCAGAATAAATAGATAAAAATATATTTGCAAATCAGAATCCGGAAATTTGTGGATAGTTTGACTTGACGAGCTCCTCTTTCCATGTAACTTTGTGCATCAAGATTGATTTTGAGTGCCAGGCCGTTTCCAGGACTCAGGAGAAGAAGCAGATATCCCAAAATGGAGACCTTTAATCCATCAAACGGATGACAATGAGAAGCAAGTATTTGTTTCATGCATGAAACACCAATCAAAGATTGCAAGGATATATCTAGCACAGCCTTTTTATTCCATGCCGAGCAAATTCACCTCCACATATCGATTCAAGCTATTCCCCAGCATTTCACTTGCAGGCTTGCAGTAGACATCTTGAAGGCTCTGTCCCAGGCGTACCGGAACTTGACGGAGACAGAGCTGGGGATGCCCTTGCCGTCGTTCACCAGGTAGCCGACGCCCTCCCGCCGGAACAGCTTGGGGTCGACCATCATCGAGCTGGCGAAGCCCTCGGAGCGTAGGAACACGTCGGTGACGGTGCACCGGCACTGGTTCTTCACCTCCACCTCGAACACCGGGTCGTAGCCCACCTTCGCCCCTGTGTTGTTCTGCTGCACCTGAATGCTCGACAGATCGCATCCCTGGCTCTCCCCTGTCACCACAAACAACATCCCAAAGCATGCGTTACGTTGTCATCAACTACTGTTCTCGATGGAGAAGAGAGGAGGCGAAGAAGGTTACCTGCTGCAGAGATATGGAGTAGGAGTGCAGCAAAGAGGAGGAACCTGAGGATAGTAGCCATTGTTGCTGTCTCTGTTTCAGGAGGGTGAAAAGCCTTTTCTTAGTTAGTATATATAGACAGAACAAACAGTAAGTGCTTTGATTTGATGACCAGTATTAGTCATCTTCCTTAAGGTCATTAATAAATGGGTTTAAGCACGACATGTTACCTCCATGTTGACTCCAGAGAACAGGTCTCTCTGTTCAGACAGAGACTTGCATCACATTTGGCCTTCCTTTCTCCTTCCTTGGGGTTGGTTGAGTGTGGAATACGCCCAAGTCGTAGTCAATGTGAAGCTTCCAATCATCTTCAGTGTAGACTGACAAGTAGAGACAGAGGAGATCATGGATTTAAGTCTCCCAACAATGTGAAGTCAGTCAACTGATACAAATGTCACTTTTCTCTCTGGTTTCTTGTTCTTGCTTATGTACCCTTTCCCTACTAGAAAAGCCTCCTCATTTCAACTACTGATCCATTAGAGAAATCTCGAAAGCTGGGGCTTGATTCACGATGTGGATGTTCCTGAGAGAAGAGTTAAGTAGCCTCCCATAATAACTATATATATATATATATATATATATATATATATATATATATATATATATATATATAGAATAGAGAGAGAGAGAGAGAGAGAGAGAGATCATGCACGGCCCTTGAAAAGATTAATGTAGGAGAGGCATTTGAGAGATCCAGTTAGATGGCTGAAGCTGAGGAGATCCATCCATGTTGATCTTGTGCTGCCTCTGGTCACTTCAAACACCTCTTAGAAGTCCATCTCCATAAAGCCAAGAGCCATCAGGCTCCCAAAATCTGTGAAATTCATCAAGAAATAAGCAACATCTAGGATGTTTCATGACAGTAAATGTCTCCGCAACATGTGTCCCCATGCTTCATAAATGGGTTTAAGCATGACATGTTACCTCCATGTTGACTCCAGAGGACAGGTCTCTCTGTTCAGACAAGACTTAGCATCACATTTGGCCTTCCTTTCTCCTTCCATCGGGTTGGTTGAGTGCGGAATATGCGAAGTACATTGGGAAAAATTGTTATAGTAAAATATCAACTTATTATTAAAATATAAATATTAATCAGAGTAATATAAATAATAAAATAATTAATCAATCATAAAATGAGATATCAAAATTTTATGTAAAAAATTCAATACGAAAAAAATCACGAGACTGTAGTCTACCTCAAATTTCCACTATCACCAATAATGATAATAGGTTTATAATAAGTTTTCTCTAGAATAATCAAAATATCACATAAAGAATAAATATCTTGGCTCAACATTACCATATCATCATCATAAAAGATTAATTTTATGAAAAAAAAATTTAGGTCTCATAAAGTGGATATAACAAGAAAGTATCTTAGAGAGGATAAATTATAATTTGGTACCATTAAGATTGTAGAGCTTGTTGCAATGATTCTTCATATAAAATTTGAGCCAAAACTAACGAAGTTTAGTTGCTCGATCATATAGCAAAAGCCATTGTTTGCTGATTGTTCACTTTATGCACACCTTCGTTATTCGCTGTTCTCACTGTACACGTCTCTCTTTTTTTTTTTTTTTTTTTTTTTTTTTAATAAATCAGATTTTGGTTTACTGGCCAAATCATCTAGTCCAAGCCCACATGTGGCTGGATCCAACAATTCTCTCCCTCCAACTCATATAGTGATTGTACTAAGCCCACTCTTCGCCTACATGTTTTAAACTTTTCTTAGGCAAAGAATTTGTCAACATATCTGATCAATTCTCATTGGTATGCACATTTTCCAAATACAATTCTTTCATCTCAAACACATCACGAATTCAATGATATCTATAACATCAATATGCTTGGATTTAAAATGATATATTGAATTCTTGGAGAGATGAATGACACTCTGATTATGACAGTAAATAGTATATCCTTACTATTTCAAGCCCAATTCCTGTAAAAACTTTTTTATTCACAAAGTTTCCTTGCAGGCTTCAGTAATTGTTATATATTCTACTTCTGTGATTGATAAAGCAACACAATTCTATAACTTAGATTGCCAAGAGACTGCTCCCCCTGCAAATGTCATTAAGAATCCCGAAGTGGACTTCCTGGAATCAATATCACCTGCCATGTCTGCATCTGTGTATCCTTCTAGCACAGGTTTATCACTGCCAAAACATAAACACAACCTGAAAGTACCTCTTAGATATCTTAATATTCATTTCGCTATTGCCCAATATTCCTTATCGAAATTAGAGAGAAATCGACTGACAACTCCAACTAGTGCTATATCTAGCTAGTAAAAATCATAGCATACATCAAATTGGTTACTACAAATGAGTTTGATACTCTAGATATTTCTTCTTTTTATTTCTCACTTGTAGGATATTGTTTCAAACTAAGCTTGAAATGACCTGTAAGTGGAGAATAAACTGTTTTGACTTTACTCATGTTGAATTTTTCAATAACCGTTTCAATGTAAGTCTTCTGAGACAACCAAATCTTCCTTTTCTACCTGTCACGAAGAATCTTAATGCCAAGTATTTGTTTCACCGATCTCAAGTTTTTCATGGCAAAAGACTTACTTAACTCTCTTTTAAGCTTTTCAATTTTACCAGCATCATAGCCAACAATTAGCATAACATTAACATATTGTAGGAGAATAATAAAATCATCATCTGAAAATTTCTTCATAAACACACAGTGATCAGATGTGGTTCTATTATATCCTTAGCTCATCATAAAGGAATAAAGTTTCTTATACAATTATCTAGGTACCTGTTTGAGTCCATATAAGCTTTTCCTAAGCTTACACACCAGGTTATCTTTTCCCTTGACTTTGAAACATTTTGGTTGCTCTATGTAAATTTTTTCTTCTAAGTCACTATGAAGAAATATTGTTTTCAAATCAAGTTGCTCAACTTCTAAATTCAGGTAGCCAAACCAAGAATAACTTGGATAGAGGATATTTTCACCACATGAGAAAATATTTCTTTAAAGTTAATACATTTCTTCTGACTGAATCCTTTCACAACTAATCATGCCTTGTATATTTGTTATGAGCTATTATTTTTAGTCTTCAATTTATAAACCTATTTATTCTTAAGAGTTTTTTTCTCTTTGGGCAACTTTACTAAGTCATAGGTGTTGTTCTCAAGCAAGGATCTCATTTCTTCTTGCATAACTTTAACTTACTCATTCTTATGCTCAAGTGTGATAGCTTCTTGGTAAGTTTCTAGCTCTCCCTCGTCAGTAAGCATAACATATTCATGTGGAGGATATTTGGTAGATGTTGTCGTTCTCTTGTGGATCTTCTCAATGGAATCTTGGTGGTAGAGGTACTTGTTCAGTTGGTTCAACATCATCAACTGTAGGAGTATCATCATTGGCATTCTCACTACAATCTTCTTTTTTATCTCCCCCATGATCATCATGAACTATATGTGAACAAACTGGACCTAAATTCTAAGGAATATAAATAGAGGTTTTTGGCTTTTTAATATTATCACCATCATCAAACAATTGGTCTTCAAGAAACACAACATCTTTACTTCTAATAATTTTTTTGTTCACTAGATCTCATAATTTGTACCTAGACTCTTCATGATCATATCCCAAGAAGATACATATTTTTGCCTCATTATCAAGCTTGGACCTCTCATCTTTGGGATTATAAACAAATGTTTTACGCCCAAAGACTCTCAAGTGATTATGAGATATATTTTTTTCCTTCCATATTCTCTTTGGAACATCACCTTTTAGAGGAACTGGTAGAGAACAATTTATCAAGTCAAATGTAGTTCTCAAAGCCTCCTCCTAAAATGACTTAGGAATTATTTTCTCAAGCCTGATATCATGGGACCAGCAGTGTAAGATCCGAAGAAATCACCATGAGAAGTAACATAAAATGAAGCACCAGAGTCAATTATCCAGTTACTGTCCTGAGCTACAAGACTGATATAACCGTCATTACAAACAATAATGATATCACTTTCAGCGGCAATTATATTGGTCTCTTTCTCATTTTTCTTCCTTTCATTCTGTTCTCGCTTCCAAAACCTACACTCTTTCTTTATGTGACCTGGCCTGTTATATTTGAAACATTTGATATCTCTTCTAGACTTGGATCTTCCTATATAACCATGTAAATTTCTGCTATGGCTTCTTCCACATCTTTCTTGTTTTTCAGTAACAAATGCACTAGAAGAAGATTCACCCTGTTTTTTCCTTCTAGCATCTTCATTTAACAAATTGTCTTTAACCATATCTATAGTTAGAGTCTCCTCTGGCGTGGAGTTACAAATTGTCATCACATACGTTTCCTAACTTTCTGGTAAAGAGCTGAGAAGTAATAATCCTTGTATCTCATTATATATATTCATTTTCATAGCAACCAGCTTGTTCGCAAGACTCTGAAATATACTTATATGCTCAACAATGTTACCATAATCTTTATACTTTAAATTTACAAGCCTTCTGATGAGAGAAATTCTATTTCGCACTATCTTTTTTACAAAGAGGTTTTCTAAGTTTCATCAGAAATATGCTCATGTAAATTTATATTCATCCATCTTCTAATATAGGTAATAGTTTTTTAATGTTAAACTTTCCATTCCTCATCGCCTATAGTAGAAGGTTTATCTTTAATCTTGATGGGCTTATTTGTAATAGAGCAAATATTCCATCATACGCCTCCAAGTAGAATAATTTGATGAGTTCAATTTAATCATACTATCTGACTCCTCCATTTCAATCACACAAGAACAAAAAAAAAATAGCACCAAACAACCTACAACTCCGATACCATTTATTGGGAAAAACTACTATAGCAAAATAATTCTTTGCCCTCTTTGTGTATCAAAAATGGTTCCTCGTCAAAATACTAACTTATTATCAAAATATAAATAATAACCATAGTAGCATAAATAATAGAACAATAAATCAATCACAAAATGAGACATCGAATTTTTACGTGGAAAACCCAATACAGGAAAAATCATGGGACCATAATTCATCTCAAACTTTCACTATCATCAATAATGATAATAGGTTTATAATAAGTCTTCTCCATAATAATCAAACGATCATAATAATATAAAAAAATAAATATATTGGCTCAATATTATCGTATCATCATTGGATTTTATGAAAGAAAATTTAAATATCACAAAATGGATATAGCAGGAAAGAGAGGATAAACTATAGATCAATACCGTTAAGATTGTAGAGCGTGTTGCAAGAATTCTTCATATAAAATTTAAATCAAAACTAACGAAATTTAGTTGGATCATTTAGCAAAAGCCCTAAAAATCTTAACTTTTTCTTCTTTTCTCTCACTATTTTTTTCTCACACCGCCATTGTTCGCTGGACGCACTTCGCTGCTTTCACTGTATATATATATTTTTTTAATAAATCAGATTTAGGTTTACTATAAATCATCTTCAGCGTAGTCAATGTGAAGTCACTGTGAAGCTTCCGATCATCTTCAGCGTAGACTAACAAGTAGAGACAGAGGAGATAATGGATTAAAGTCTCCCAACTATGTGAAGTCAGTCAACTGATACAAATGTCACTTTTCTCTCTGGTTTCTTGTTCTTGCTTATGTACCCTTTCCCTACTAGAAAAGCCTCCTCACTTCAACTACTGATCCATTAGAGAAATCTTGAAAGCTGAGGCTTGATTCACAATGTGGATGTCCCTGAGAGAAGAGTTAAGTAGCCTCCCATAATAATTATGTGTATATATATATATATATATATATATATATATATAATAGAGAGAGAGAGAGAGAGACAGAGAGAGAGAGAGAGAGAGAAAGCTGAGGAGATCCATCTATGTTGATCTTATGCTGCCTCTGGTCACTTCAAACACCTCTTAGAAGTGCATCTCCAGTATGATAAAGCCAAGAGCCATCAGGCTCCCAAAATCTGTGAAATTCATCAAGAAATAAGCAACATCTACCATGTTTCATGGCAGTAAATGTCTCCCCAACATGTGTCCCCATGCTGCCTATGTTCAGTAGTGATTTGATTTCAGTAAGCTTCGTAGAAGGAGCATTCTAAGCATTCAAGGTTACAGAATGAGCACAAGTCACACGTTGCAGATCTTTTGAAAGGATGCCTCCTTGGATTAAGGATCAAAGGAACACAAGGAAACGTGTCAATTGCCATAGTTCTTTCACGGATATGACTTCCATACTTGTTTGGGAATTGCATTGCCATTTAAGCCATTCTTTATTATCTTTCTAGGAATTCAACATATAATAAATACAAATGGTTCTTATCTTTAATACATAATTCAGTGCACATCTGGAATTCATAATTCAATACTGAATGCAGTTAAACCGAAAGTTATGACAAACAAAAACACATAAATTTGTATTTGTTTTTTTTAAGGTATGAAACATTTGAATAGCAAAGTTTCCTCAAAAAAGAGCAAAAGATTCAAAGCAATTCATTTTTTTATCATCTAGCCTTCTTTATGTCAAAGAAGATGAGCTCAACTTGGATTTGTACTGAACTAATGCTCACATTTCATTGCAATGAAGGTACAATACATTTTCTACTTCTTTTCTCTAACAGTAGAAAACAGAAGCCTAAAATCATTTTCTTCTTATCAGAACCTCAATGGTCGATTATGTATTTCTAGCTCCCTATAAATTTACCTTGTATTTCAATAACATTTCTAGTTCTCTTTACTGTGTCAAGTGTAACGTATGAAATTTAATGCTTGATTCCACTGTATCCAAGTAATCAACCATTAAGATTATAATGTATAGTGAGCTGAACACCGCGTAGATTCATGTCAAGCAAAAAATGTAAAATGTGCAAGCTGTTGGGCAGACAGTCCACATTCAGCTCATTGTGGGCTTTATCAGTCTACAGCCTACCTCCTCACTTAACATAACCCTAATTCATATTAGGGGGGTGTGTGATGGCTGTGAAAATAGACATAAATAGGGTAGCAATGAGAGCACCATGAGAGATCTTGGCAGTAGTAAAAAGGAGAAGAAAAAGATAGAAATCCAAAGAGAAAGAAAGGGAAGAAAATAAGGACAACGCAGAGAGACTATTCTCAATCATCCAGCAGTATTCTCTATCTCAGGTTAGATCAAATCTACGGTAGATTATTACTGTGATTACTTGGGGAGAATTAGGAAGGATTTAGAATTTTGAGCACAGTAACGTGATCTTTATATCCCAGTTATTCTCTTGTGATTGTTGTTAGGGTTTTGAGCAAGAGATTGAGATTTGTATATTCATTATTCTTATAGTGGCATCTCTAGTTTGCCCCGTGGTTTTTACTCTTCATATTAGATAGGTTTTCCACATATATCTTGGTGTTCTATTTGATTGTAATTCAATTTAATTCAACTGCGTGTTATAGCCTACTAGTATTTGTTCATATACAAAAGTTTATTTCACTTTATATTCCATCAATTGGTATCAGAGTAGGGTTGTGGTGATTTAATTTTTATATTTGAATATGGAAGCTGGTAATGTTTCTTGCATGATTAGTTTGAATGGAATTAATTGGATGATATGGAAACCAAGAATGGAAGATCTCTTGTATTGCAAAGATTTGTATGGACCTTTGCAGGGGGATAGTGCAAAACCCTCAATTATGACAGATGATGAGTGGAAGAGGTTATATCGAAAAACAGTTGGGTTTATTCAACAGATGATAGTGCCTTTTACCATGTTTCTACTGAAATTTCTGCATATTCTCTTTGAAAAAAGTTGGAAAGTCTCTATGAAAGAAAAATAGTTGGCAATAAAGTTTTTTTTATCAGAAAACTTATGAACCTAAAATATAGATAGGGTGCTTCTATTGCTGAGCATTTAAATGAAATGCAGAGTATTACTAACTAGTTATCTTTTATAAAAATGTCTCTTGATGATGAGTTACAAGTATTGTTACTTCTCAATTCATTACTAGAAAGTTGGGAGACATTGGTGGTTTCCCTTAGTAATTCTGCGCGAAATGGTGTTGTCACCATAAGTCAAGTAACAAACAGTTTGTTGAATAAGGAGTTGAGAAAAAAGAATTCAGCAACATCTCAGAATGATTTACAAGTACTTATCTCAGAAAACAAAGGAAGGTCAAAGTCTAGAAGCAGTTCACGCATAGATAGAAGCAAGTCAAGATCAAGAAAATATATTATTTGCTATAACTGTGATGAGAAAGGACATTCTAAGAATCAATGTAAGCAACCTAAGAAGAACAAGAAAAAGAAAAAAGAAGTGGAGTCTACAGAGTCAAAAGATAATATCACAGCTATAGTGCAGGGTGGTGATTATTTGATTTTGTCTCATTCTAATGATATTTTTTCTTGTGTGTCAAGATCTTGAGTGGGTGATTGACACATGTGCTTCTTATCATGCTACACCACAGAGGGAGTTTTTTGCTACATATAGGTCTGGAAATTTTAGTATTGTCAAGATGGGCAACTATGGCCTGACAAACATTATTGGCATTGGTGATATCCATTTAAAGACCAACCTTGGCTGCAAGTTAGCGCTTAAGGATGTGAGGCATGTAGTTGACTTGAGGTTGAATTTAATTTCAGTTGAAAGGCTAGATGATGAAGACTATAATAGCAGATTTCACAAAGGGCAATGGAAACTCAGTAAGGGTTCTCTTATTATAGCTAGTGGAAAGAAATGTTACACTTTGAACAGATTGCAAGCTAAAACTTGTGGTGAACAGTTAAATGCTACATAGAAAGACTTCAGCATGGAGTTGTGGCATAGGCGACTGGGACACATGAGCAAGAAGGGGTTGCAAGCTCTTTCCAAGAGAGAGGTATTACTCAATCTCATAGGTATATATTTGAACCCTTATATTGATTGTTTGGCTGGTAAACAACATAGAGTTTCATTTGCTAGTCCTGCTATATCTAAAAAAATGCATTCCTTACACCATGTTTATACAGATGTATGTGGTCTTTTAAGGACAAAAACTCCTAGTGGATCTGTTGATATTCTTGGTATAAGTGGTGCATTTTATTTTATCACTTTTATAGATGATTTTTCTGGAAAAGTTTGGGTCGATGCTTTGAAGACCAAAGATCAAGTTATTAATGTCTTTAAAGAGTTTTATGCCAGGGTTGAAAAGGAGACAAAAAGGTAATTGAAATGTATAAGATCAGATAATGGTGGTGGGTACATAGGATTATTTAATGATTATTGCAGGTCACATGGGATCCAACATTAGATGATAGTTCCTGGTGTTGGGAAATCTTGGGGGCGACATCACATGTGCAACAGAAGAACAAGAAAATAAAATCCTCGATTCCCAAAGAGATGTTCGTCGTCGTGCGAAGATTGGTGCGCAAAATCCGCGAAACTTAAAAAACTACGTATAGAGTAGATTGTGTTACCTAGGGAGATCGTATATCCCTGTTTCCTCGTAGATCTTTAGGAGAGGGTGAAGGAGGTCAAGCGTCCTCCTCTCTAGCGGTGATCCACACAACAGGGATGCGACGACACTCCTCAAAACTCCAGGCCTGCTCTGAGGTGGAGAGGGGAAGGAGAATAAGAGAGGCAAGCAAAGGCTCTAGCCTATGAGGCTCTGAATCCCTCCTATTTATAGAGGTCCCTTGTCAAACCCTAATGGGTCCTCCCCTAGTGGGTATTGGATCTGCATCCAATAAGATAAGGGCTCCGTTGGATATCTCATATCCGAACCTCTACTCATCGCAATGCCTACCATATGTGTGTAACCCTCTAGGCCCAATATCGAGCTGGCCATGAGTCATACTTATCAGAACTCTTTCTAACTCAGTGAATTATTATCTCTGTAATAATTCACTCGACTCATCGACTACGGACGTACTAGGCCACTACGTCGTAGTCCCCAGACGATACAGGGGAATCCAATCCATTGGACCTGTCTGTCCTCAGTTACTGTGTACCTATAGTCCCTCATCCATCTAATATCCCAGAGACCGTATATCCAGCATGGTGTTGTCAGACCCATACGGTTTCTACTCGAGTCTCGCTCTAATCGGATTCTCCCGGAGAAACCTTTTTCTCGTAACCCGAATGGCCCTGGCTAGGGATTTTTCTGAGCAAGAACACATGGGATATTCTTCTCATGACGCCGAGAGTGGATGATCCTCTATAGACACTCAATAGCCCTCGTAAGGTCGACTACCACTCCCAATGACTAGTTGTACTAGATCTGGGACAGCCAAACCTATAAGTCTAGTATCAAAGAGTGAAGCACTTATACAGGACATCCTTGGTGTCTCAAGTCTAAGGACCAGATACACCACTAGGACTACGGAATCGCTGTCTGACAATAAGGCATCATCAACCATCCAGCATTCCGTAAGCGATCAATCAATGAACTCATTCTCCAATGAGCACCTGTACTGTATCCCTAGTGTCCCTACACGAGCAGCTATGAGACCAGCTGCATCCATCATATGGACGGGTATACAACACACCAGTCTGTCCGATTATCACGATGTTCCTCTCGAGTAACCTATGATCGGGATTATTTAGGATATGTGTTTAAAGGTGAATCGATCTCATTATCGTGATCTCATCACGATCCGATTCCCATTGCACAAATCCAAGGACATCACAATATATATATGCATATATGCAATAGTTATAAAGTGATATATGCCAAAATATAATAAGCAAAAAGATTCTGTATCAAGTCACACATGCCATCACTCACGTGATTAGCTTGCTGGGCACCTATGACTAGCAATCTCCCACTTGACCTAAAGCCAATCACCTATGTGTCTGATCTCCATCAGACCCCTGTGACGCTCAAAGACAATCTGAGACAGCGGCTTTGTCAGTGGATCTGCAATGTTATCTTCGGATGGAACTCTTTCCACTACTACATCTCCTCGGGTTACGATCTCTTTGATAAGCTGGAACCTCCTCAGAACACTTCTGATGAGACCCGGGTTCCCTTATTTGAGTAATCGCCCCATAGTTGTCGCAATATAAGGAAGTCGACTTCTCGCTATCTGGCACGACTCCCAAATCTGTGATGAACTTCTTCACCCAAACTCTCTTCTTTGCTGCATTTGATGCAGCAATGTACTCCGCCTCTTTGATCGAGTTAGTAGTAGTATCTTGCTTGGAACTCTTCCAGCACACTGCTCCTCCATTCAAGGTGTACACGTACCCCCGAATTTGACTTGCTATTATTGATATCAGACTTAAAACTTGAGTTTGTGTAGCCTTCAACCTTAAGGCTACTACCTCCATATACTAGTAAAAGATCCTTAGTCCTTCTCAAGTACTTAAGGATACACTTTACTACTTTCCAGTGCTCTAAGCTTAGATCCGCCTGATACCTGCTTGTGACACTCAGAGCATGCGCTATATCAGGCCTAGTACATAGCATGGCATACATGATAGACCCTATTGTTGAGGTATAAGGTATCATATCCATGTTCGCCCTTTCTTCTGGAGTCTTTGGGGACATACTCATAGAAAGCGATATCCCATGTCTCATCGTTATGAGACCTCTCTTGGAATTTTTCATGCCAAACCTTTTGACAATGGTTTCTATGTACTTGGACTGGGACAAGCCAAGCATCCTCTTGGATCTATCTCTATAGATTCTAATCTCCAAGATATAGGATGCTTCCCCTAAGTCCTTCATGAAGAAGTGTCTAGATAACCAAGCCTTTACTCTGGATAGTATTCCTACGTCATTCCCAATGATCAGGACGTCATCCACATATAATACCAAAAAGGTGATAGCGCTCCCACTTACCTTCCTGTACATACAAGGCTCATCTTCGTTCTTAACGAAGTCGTCAGATCTGATTGCCTCATCAAATCTTATGTTCCAACTTCGAAAAGCTAGCTTTAGTCTAATCTAAGCAACCTACACACCTAATCTGGGCAGTTCTTGGACATGACTCCCTCAGGTTGCATCATATACACCTCCTCCTCGAGGTTCCCATTGAGGAATGCGGTTTTCACATCCATCTGCCAGATCTCATAATCATAGTGTGCTGCAATAGCCAATAGAATTCTGATGGATTTTAGCATTGCTACGGGTGAGAAGGTTTCATCGTAGTCAACACCTTGCTTTTGACGATACCCCTTAGCCACTAGCCTTGCTTTATAGGTCTCTACCTTTCTATCTACTCCGATCTTTTTCTTAAAGATCCACTTGCAACCGATGGGTACAATACCTTCGGGCGTATCAATTAGGTTCCAAACCTTGTTGGAGTACATAGAATCCATCTCAGAATTCATGGCTTCTTGCCACTTCCTGGAGTCTATACCCATAATAGCCTCCTCGTAGGTCTGATGATCAATATCCTCAACATCCTCTCCTCTTATATGTACCACTTATCTCTCAGGAGGATGGGATACTCTATCAGACCTACG
The DNA here is from genome assembly GCF_036884655.1 of Musa acuminata AAA Group. Classification (NCBI taxonomy): domain Eukaryota; kingdom Viridiplantae; phylum Streptophyta; class Magnoliopsida; order Zingiberales; family Musaceae; genus Musa; species Musa acuminata. Next base: position 32,893,633 of record NC_088342.1, on the reverse strand, counting down.
TAAAGTTGAAACTTGTGTATTAGGTACCTGAACATACTCGGGCTGTAGAGTGGTGCTTGAGCTTGGTTCTCCAACCTCGCTCAACTTTATCATTCTCCCACTATCTCCGCCAAGAATGTGTTCCTTCTCAAGGAACACTGCTCTCTTAGCTACAAAGACCTTTTGGTCCTCGAGATGATAGAAATAATACCCACAAGTTTCTTTGGGGTATCCCACAAATTTGCATCGCTCTGTCCTTGATTCTAACTTATCGGGGTTGTGTCTTTCAACGTGGATAGGGCAGCCCCAAATCTTAACAACCTTAAGATTAGGCTTCTTCCCTTTCCATATCTCATATGGTATAGACACTACCGATTTAGTTGGAACTCTATTCAGAAGGTAAGTTGCGATCTCTAGGGCATATCCCTAGAATAAGATGGGTAGGTCAACGAAACTCATCATGGATGTACCATATCTAACAGCGTACGATTCCTCCTTCCAAAGACACTATTGAGCTGAGGTGTATAAAGAGGTGTCCATTGGGATAATATCTCATGGTCCTTGAGGAACTGAGTAAACTATGAACTTAAGTACTCACCTCCTCGATCTGATCGAAGAGTTTTGATACTCTTTCCAGTCTGGTTTTCCACCTCATTCTTATACTCTCTGAATTTCTCAAAGGCCTCGGACTTGTACTTCATTAAGTACATATATCCATACCTTGAGAAATCATCAGTAAAGGTAATGAAGTAGGAGTAACCACCAATGGCATGAGTTTACATGGGTCCATATACATCACTCTATATGAGTTCCAACAGCTCAGTGGCTCTCTCTCCAGTTCCACTAAATAGAGAGTTGGTTAGTTTTCCACGAAGGTAAGGCTCGCAAGTTGTATATAACTCATAGTCGAATGGATCTAGATATCCATCATTTAGTAACATTTGAATCATTCCCTCATGGATGTGACATAGCCTACAATGCCATAGGTATGCATTGTTCACCTCATCTCGTTTCCTCTTAGACATACTTACATCCATGATATGTGGAGTAGTGTCTAGCATAAACAAACTTTTATGCAATATTCCTCTCACCAATCTCGCCTCGGCTTTGCTAGAATTTACAATAAATTATAGATGTGATAAGCAATACTGGTATCCAATACCAATGCACTATCACAAAATTCTGACAATTGGAGATTGATCATGAATGTACCTGAAACTTCTCCAAGCTTTTGTTTCGACCTTTCTGCAAAGTACTCTTTGCGGTTCCTCTTCCAGTGCTCATCTTTGCCACAGTGGAAGCACTAGCCTTTGTCCTTTTCTGGGTCTTTCTTAGCAACCTTTGCTTTACCTGGTCTGCCCTTGCCCTTTCCTTTCTTAAGGGACTTTTTTGCTTTCCTTTTCTTTCTGGTCTCGCCAGTATATAGAACTGACTTCTCTTTCTTAATAGTACTCTCTACCTCCTTCAACATATTGAGGAGCTCTGGGAGAGTCACCTTAAGCTTGTTCATATTAAAATTCATTATGAACTGTGAAAAGGAATCTGGTAGGGACTGAAGCACAATGTCCACACACAAGTTATTCTCTAGGACCATTCCTAGAACTGTGAGTTTTTCTATCCACTCAATCATCTTTAGGACATGGTTCTGAACCGGTGTTCCCTTAGTCATCCTAGCGCGGAAGATGCACTAGGATATCTCATATTGCTGAGTCCTTCCCTGTTCCTCAAACAATTTACAGACATGTAGGAGAATGGATCTGGCATCCATCTTTTCATGTTGTCTCTGTAACTCAGGAGTCATAGAGCCCAACATATAACACTGAGCAAGAGTGGAGTCATCAATGTACTTCACGTAGCGAGCGATCTCAACCTCGCTTGCCCCTTCATCGGGCGTAGACATTTTTTGTATCAAGGACGTACACGATTTTCTCTGTCATGAGAACAATTCTCAAGTTATAGAGCCAATCCATATAATTTGGACTAGTGAGGCGATTGACATCAAGTATGCCACGTAAGGGATTTGAAAGCAACATTTTCTAAAAATAAAGATGCAGCAGAAATGAATAGCATGCAGATTTTACAAGAAATAAACTATTAAGATATGGACTTCTATCTTAATATACTCCCACTATTTTACTAACGAGTCACGCGATACCCTCAGCACGTGAAACGGAAGTCTCCGGTAGACTTCCAGTGGGGATCAGGATCCAATCAGCGTCTTAGTGTAACCTCGAGGGACTCGACCAATCACACTAAGCCTAAAAGGTAGGCAACTCTTGCCGATTACAACTCCTTGTGATTCCCGTCCTGTTCGGCCTCTGAATCACCATGGCCTCGAGGGACTCGACCAACCATGATGCTTGGTTAAATCAACACCTTCGTTACAAGATGAGTCTGATTTGATGATATACCCTCGAGGGACTCGACCAAGCATACCATGCCCTCAGGTCACCGGTGACATCTCTATGTCATAAGCAAGATAGTGAATCGCGATATAGGTGAGTCTCGAGGGACTCGACCAACTCAACCTACACCGGGAATCGGTTCCTATTTATAACAATGGAAGGCCACGTGGGTCAATCTAATTGCCTCACGTTTACTGACTTAATATTATCGAGAGAGATGTTTCTATGATTTGGTCTCCTAATATGACATGTCACATATATACATATTTAATATATATCTACATCGCATGCAAATATATATACATATCTAGTATGTGTATAATCAATCACACCAGATGATCATGGACCACAATCTAATGTGATTAGGCCCGAGCCAGTAGGCCTAATCACTCACATCAAGATCTATGTGTGCAACGGTGCATCTCCATGCCCTGTGATCGTCCATCTCATCCTCGTCGGTTCCGTCGACATCTTCATGCATCGCGATCGTTCGTCTCGAGGGTCCCGCTATCGCATCCACGCTCCCGCTGCGCCTCCTCATGTGATTATAACTTAATCATAGGCACGCAGGCCCAACAATAAACGAGAAATATAATTGAGGCTCACAGACCTCAATAATAATAATCACAAGTACACACATCACACGGTCCATGATCATCCGTCCACACATCATACATCATATGTATAAATAATCATCATCATGTAGGACTACTAGATAATGATAAAAAATAATAATCAACTAAACCTTTTAATTAATTAGTATTTTATGAAATCAAGGACATAGGAAATTTTTGAATTCATAGGGGTATTTTCATAATTTGGATAAAAGATAGAAACTGAAATTTCTCAAATTCCGAGGGGCAAACCGTAGGCGCCGCTGCCCTGCGGCGCCTCACCCCGCGGGAGAAACGGCCGCAGGCGCCTCTACGCGCGGGCTGCCAGCCCCACCGGACGCAAGCCTGCTACAAGTAGGCCGCCGGTCGGTTGCTGTAGGCGCAGCCCCTTCTCTGCCTGCCTTCGGCTGCGCTGCACGCACGTAGATCGAGGGCAGCAACTGTTGTTTCCCTTCCTTGTTTTTGCGTCAACGATTTTGACGTCAAAATTCTTCCTAAACAAACACATGCAGTTCAAAACCAATCATTCGCACGAACAACCTGGCTCTGATACCGCTGTTGCGAAATCTTGGGGGCGACATTACATGTGCAGCTGAAGAACAAGAAAATAAAATCCCCGATTCCCAAAGAGATGTTCGTCGTCGTGCAAAGATTGGTGCGCAAAATCTGCGAAACTTAAAAAACTACGTATAGAGTAGATTGTGTTACCTTGGGAGATCGTATATCCTTGTTTCTTCATAGATCTTTAGGAGAGGGTGAAGGAGGTCAAGCGTCCTCCTCTCTAGTGGTGATCCACACAGCAGGGATGTGACGACACTCCTCAAAACTCCATGCCTGCTCTGAGGTGGAGAGGGGAAGGAGAATAGGAGAGGCAAGCAAAGGCTCTAGCCTATGAGGTTCTGAATCCCTCTTATTTATAGAGGTCCCTTGTCAAACCCTAATGGGTCCTCCCCTAGTGGGTATTGGATCTGCATCCAATAAGACAAGGGCTCCGTCGGATATCTCATATCCGAACTTCTACTCATCGCAATGCCTACCATATGTGTGTGACCCTCTAGGCCCAATATCGAGCTGGTCGTGAGTCATACTTGTCAGAACTCTTTCTAACTCAGTGAATTATTATCTCTGTAATAATTCACTCGACTCATCGACTACGGACGTACTAGGCCACTACGTCGTAGTCCCCAGACGATACAGGGGAATCCAATCCATTGGACCTGTCTGTCCTTAGTTACCGTGTACCTATAGTCCCTCATCCATCTAATATCCCAGAGACTGTATATCGAGCATGGTGCTGTCAGACCCATATGGTTTCTACTCGAGTCTCGCTCTAATCAGATTCTCCCGGAGAAACCTTTCTCTCTCAACCCGAATGACCTTGGCCAGGGATTTGTTTGAGTAAGAACACATGGGATATTCCTCTCATGACGCCGAGAGTGGATGATCCTCTATCGACACTCAATAGCCCTCGTAAGGTCGACTACCACTCTCAATGACCAGTTGTACTAGATCTGGGATAGCCAAACCTATAAGTCTGGTATCAAAGAGTGGAGCACTCATACAGGACATCCTTAGTATCTCAAGTCTAAGGACCAGATACACCACTAGGACTACGGAATCGCTGTCTGACAATAAGGCATCATCAATCATCCAACATTCCGTAAGCGGATCAATCAGTGAACTCATTCTCCAATGAGCACCTGTACTGTATCCCTAGTGTCCCTACACGAGTAGCTGTGGGACCAGCTACATCCATCATATGGATGGGTATACAGCACACCAGTCTGTCCGATTATCACGATGTCGCTCTCGAGTAACCTATGACCGAGATTATTTAGGATATGTGTTTAAAGGTGAATCGATCTCATTATCGTGATCTCATCACAATCCGATTCCCATTGCACAAATCTAAGGACATCACAATATATATATGCATATATGCAATAGTTATAAAGTGATATATGCCAAAATATAATAAGCAAAAAGATTCTGTATCAAGTCACATGTGCCATCACTCACGTGATTGGCTTGCTGGGCACCTATGACTAGCACCTAGTACACCTTATCATAATGCAATTGCAGAGAGGATGAATCGCACCATCATGGAAAAGATCAGATGTATACTTTCACAAGCCAAGCTACCCAAAAAGTTTTGGGATAAGACTTTGAGGACTGCAGTTGATGTGATCAACTTGTCACCATGTACAACCCTAGATGATGATGTTGCAAAGCATGTATGGTTAGGAAAAGATGTTTCCTACAAGCATTTGAGAGTATTTGGTTGTCGTGTATTTGCACATATTCCAGACAATGAGAGGTCCAAGTTGGATGGTAAGACTAAAGAATATATTTTTCTTAATTACTCACATGATCAGTTTGATTACAGGCTTTGGGATCCAGAAAAGCAGAAGGTGTGTTTAGAAGCAGAGATGTAGTCTTTTTTTAGGATCAAATCTTTGAAGATTTGAAGAAGAAGACACCGACCAAGATTTCTGTAGAACGATTAGTAGATTATGACCCAGTTACTCCTCCAGTATATCAGGGTGATGGGGGAGATGTGTAGGAAGATGGTGTACAGCCTGATATTGATCTACTTGTAGAACATGTTGAGCAAGAAGAAGTTGGAGAGCAACTTCCTGCAGAACCTCAATTAAGAAGATCTTCTAAACAACGTTAACCTTCCAGAAGATACTCTATAGATGAGTATGTAATGCTTACTGATGTAGGTGAACCAGAGAGTTACCAGGAAGTAGTTGAAAGTAAGCAGAAAGAGAAGTGGTTAGTTGTTATATAGAAAGAGATGAATGTTCTTTAGAAGAACTACACTTATGATTTGGTACTACTACCAAATGAAATAAAGGCCTTGAAGAACAAGTAGGTTTTTAGGTTGAAGGCTCAAGAATATTATTCTCAATTAAAGTACAAAGCTAGATTGGTTGTGAAAGGCTTCGATCAAAAGAAATATATTGACTTTGAAGAAAATTTTTCTCCTGTTATTAAAATGTCTTCTATTCGTGTTGCTCTTGGTATTGCTGCTAGCCAGGACTTGGAGTTGAGCAGTTAGATGTGAAAAAAACTTTCCTTTATAATGATTTGGAGGAGGAAATTTATATGGAGTAACCAGAAGGCTTCAAAGTCAAAGGTAAAGAGAACTTTGTTTGTAAGTTAATGAAGAGCTTATAAGGGCTAAAGCAAGCTCCAAGACAGTGGTACAGAAAGTTTGATTCATTTATGATAAAAAATGAATACAAAAGAACGACTTCAGATCATTGTGTGTACATCAAATGGTTTGGTAAGAATTTTATTATTCTCTTACTTTATGTTGATGACATACTTATTCTTGAGAAATATCTAAAATTGATAGGTTGAAGAAGGAATTAAGTGAGTCTTTTACAATAAAGGACATAGGGCCAGCAAAGCAAATACTAGGGATGCAGATTTTCCATAATAGAAAAATCAAGATGATTTGGTTGTCACAGGAGAAATATATCGAGAAGGTATTAAAAATGTTTAATATGAGCAATGTAAAGCCAATTGGTTCTCCTATTGTAGATCACTTCAAGTTGTGCTCAGAATAGAGTCCATCAAGTGATAAGGAGAAGGAGAAAATGTAAAAGGTTCCTTATGCTTCAGTAGTTGGAAATTTAATGTATGCAATGGTATGTACGAGGCTAGACATCGCATATGCAGTTGGTGTTACTAGCAGATTTCTTAAAAATCCAAGCAAAGAGCACTAGGCAGTAGTAGTGAAGTGAATTTTGAGATATCTTAGATGGAGCTCTAAGGTTTGTTTAAGCTTTGGAGGTAGATCACCTGTGTTGATAGGTTACACAGATACAAATATGACAAGAGATATAGATACAAGGAAGTATACTTCAGGTTATGTACTTACTTTTGCAAGGGGAGCTATGTCATGCCAATCCAAGTTGCAAAGGTGTATTGCTCTCTCCACCACAGAAGCATAATATTTTGCTGCTACAGAGGTATGCAAAGAAATGCTATGGATGAAAGAATTCTTACAAGAATTGGGGCTGAAACAGAAAAATTATATGGTGCATTGTGACAGCCAAAGTGTCATCCATTTGTGTAAGAACCTAATATTTCATTCCAAGTCAAAGCATATAGATGTCAAATACCATTGGATTCGAAATGTATTTGAAGAGAAGCAGTTGCAACTTCAGAAAATTCACACAGATGATAACGGAGCAGACATGTTGACAAAGACTTTACCAAAAGAAAGATAGGAGATATGCTTACAACTAGTTGGCATAGCTTCATATTGAGGAGTCATGGGACAGCCTCCCTTATGGGCTGAAGGGGGAGATTGTTGGGTTAACAACCCACATTCAGCCCATGGTGGGCTTTATCAACCCACAGCCCACCTCTTCACTTAACCTAACCCTAATTCATATTAGGGGGGTATGTGGTGGCTTGGAAAATAGGCATAAATAGGGTAGCAACGAGGGCAGCAGCAAAAAGGAGGAGAAAAAGATAAAAATCCAAGGAGAAAGAAAGGGAAGAAAACAAGAATAACGCAGAGAGACTATTCTCAATCATCCAGCAGAATTCTCATCTCAAGTTAGATCAAATCTACAGTAGATTCTTACTGTGATTACTTGGGGAGAATTAGGGAGGATTTAGAATTTTGAGCATAGTGACGTGATCCTTGTATCCCAGTTATTTTCTTGTAATTGTTGCTAGGGTTTTGGGCAAGAGATTGAGATTTGTATATTCATTATTCTTATAGTGGATTATCTCTAGTTTGCCCCATGGTTTTTACTCTTCACATTGGAGGGGTTTTCCATGTATATCTTGGTGTTCTATTTGATTGTGATTTCATTTAATTATGCTACGTGTTATAGCCTGCTAGTATTTGTTTATATATAAAAGTTTATTTCACTTTATATCTCATCACAAGCTGCTGCCAAGATGCCTACACAACAACCTGGATCGTTAAGAAGCATGTCTACGTTGCAATGAGAGATCAATACATGGAATATGCCAATCTGAAATTTAGCATGAATATAAACTATAAGTTTTATCTAGGTTAGGTCCAGCTCGGGCTTGGATTAGATGATTTAGACATAAAGCTCAAATCTGATTTATTAAAAAAAAAAGGAAACTACAAAGTTATGTATAGTGAGGACAGTGACGAATAGTGGCGGCGTGAGAAAGAAATAAAGAGAAAAGAAGAGAAAAAGTTAAATTTTTTTAGGCTTTTGCTAGATGATTGAGCAGTTAAACTTCATTGGTTTTGGCTCAAATTTTATGATTGATTTATTGTTCTATTGTTAATGCTGCTTTAGTTAATACTTACTTTTGATAACAAGTTGTGTTTTGATGAGGAACCTATTTTGATATACAAAGAAGAAAAAGAATTATTTTGCTATAATTATTTTTCCCAACAAGTGATATTAGAGCAACATATTGTTTGGTGCTAGTTTTTTTCTTGTGTGATTGAAATAGAAGAGTCAGACGGTATGATTAAATTGAACTCATCAAATTATTCTACTTGGAGGTGTATGATAGAAGATTTACTCTATTGCAAAGATTTGTATAAGCTCATTAAAGTTAAAGATAAGCTCATCAAAGTTAAAGATAAATCTTCTACTATGGAAGATGACGAATTGGAGATTCAACATATAAAAGCCATTATCTATATTAGAAGACGGAAGAATATAAATTTGCATGAGCATATTTATGATGAAACCAGAGCTGATGTTGTTTGGCAAAAGTTAGAAAAACTCTTTGTGAAAAAGATTGTGAGAAATAGAATTTCTCTTCTCAAAAGGATTATAAATTTAAAGTATAAAGATGGTGAAAAATTATTGAGCACATAAGCCTATTTCCGAGTCTTATAAATAAGCTGGTTGCTATGAAAATGAATATAGATGATGAGATGCAAGGATTATTACTTTTCAACTCTTTACTAGAAAGTTGGAAACCGTATATGGTGGCAATTTATAACTCCACGCTAGAGGGAATTTTAACTATAAATATGGTTAAAGATAGTTTACTAAATAAAGATATTAGAAGGAAAGAACAAGGAAAATCTTCTTCTAGTGCATTTGTTACTGAAAAATAAGAAAGACTTGAAAGAAGTCATAGTAGAAATCTACATAGTTATAGAGGAAGATCCAAGTCTAGAAGAGATATCAAATATTTCCACTATAATAAGTCAGGTCACATAAGGAAAAAATTTAGGTTTTGGAAACGAGAACATAATTAAAGGAAGAAAAATTAGAAAGAGACCAATACAATTGCTACTGAATGTGATATCATTATTGTTTGTGATGACTATTGTGCCAGTCTTGCAGCTTAGAATAGTAACTAGGTAATTGACTCTAGTGCTTAATTTCATGTTACTTCTCATGGTAATTTTTTTAAATCTTACATTGCTAGTGATTTTGGTAATGTTAGAATGAGAAAAAATGGTACATTTAAGATTGTGGGTATTGGAGATATTTACTTGGAGACTAGTATTAGAAGCAAATTGAGACTCAAATATATTAGACATATTCCAGATATTTGTCTTAACTTGATATCTACAAGCAGACTTGATAAATGAGTGATTTACACACTATTTTGGTGAAAGTAAATGGAAACTCACTAAATGTTCACTAATTGTGGCGATAGGAAAGAAGCTAAACTCTTTTTATATCATGGAACCTAAGCTACACAAAATAAAGATTAATGCAATTCAGAAGAGTGAAAGTATAGACCTTTGGCACAAGAGGCTTAGTCATATCAACGAGAAGGGACTTCAAACTCTCGCTAGAAAACAGTTCTTACCAAAGTTGCAAGGTACATCTCTTAAATCTTATGATCATTGCTTAGTTAGAAAAACACATAGAATTATCTTTCATATATATCCATCATCTATAAGATCAGATGTTATTGATTTGATTCATATTGATATTTGAACTATGCAAACTATAACTCTTAGAGGTGTTCTTTATTTTGTTACTTTCATTCATGACTATTCTAGAAAAGTATGGGCTTTGACTTTGAAATCTAAAGACCAGGTACTCGATGTTTTCAAAGAGTTTCATGTCAATGTTGAAAGAAAAATTGGCAGAAAACTAAAGTGTGTTCGAGTAGATAATAGTGGTGAGTACAATGGTCCTTTCGAGAATTATTGCAGGTTCCATGGTATTAGGCTTGAAAAAACAGTTCCTAAAACTCTTCAGTAAAACAGTGTGGTAGAAATGATGAACATAACATTAAAGAAAAGATTAGGTATATGCTTTCTCACGAAGTTACCTAAGTCATTTTGGGGGGAGGTTGTGAGAACTATAGTTGACCTGATAAATTTTTCTCCATCAGTTCCTCTGAAAGGTGATGTTCCAGAGAGAGTATGGAAAGGAAAATATATATCTTATAAATACTTGAGTATTTGGGTATAAAGCATTTGTTCATATTTCCAAAGATGAGAGGTCCAAGCTTGATAATAAAGCAAAAGCATGCATTTTCTTGGGATATGGTCATAAAGAGTTTGGGTACATATTATGAGATCTAGTGAATAAGAAGATTATTAGAAGTAGAGATGTTGTATTTCTGAAAGACCAATTATTTGATAATAGTGATAATATTGAGAAGCCAAAAACCTCTGTTTATATTACTTAGAGTTTGGGTCCAGTTCCTTCACCTATAGTTCACAATGATCCTGGGGGAGATGAATAAGAAGATTTTGGTGAGAATGTCAATGACGATGCTCCTACATTTGATGATGTTAAACCAATTGAACAAGCACCTCCACCACTAGTTGAGATTTCATTGAGAAGATCCACAATAGAGCCACAACCATCTACTAGATATCCTATACATGAGTATGTTATGTTTACTGATGAGGAGAGCTAGAAACTTACAAAGAAGCTAAAGTCATGCAAGAAGAGATAAGATCGTTGCTTGAGAACGACACCTATGACTTAGTAAAGTTGCCTAAAGGAAAAAAATCTCTCAAGAATAAATGAGTTTACAAATTGAAGACTGAAAATAATAGCTCACAACAAAGATACAAGGCATAACTAGTTGTGAAAGGATTTAATTAGAAGAAATGTATTGACTTTAAAGAAATATTTTCTCTTGTAGTGAAAATATCCTCTATCAGAGTTATTTTTGGTTTGGCTACTTGCTTGAATTTAGAAGTTGAGCAACTTGATGTGAAAACAGCATTTCTTTAAGGTGACTTAGAAGAAGAAATTTATATGAAGCAACCAAAAGGTTTCAAAGTCAAGCGAAAAGAAAATCTAGTGTACAAGCTTAGGAAAAGCTTATATAGACTTAAACAAGCACTTAGACAGTAGTACTAGAAGTTTGATTCCTTTATGATGAGCCAAGGGTACAATAAAACCACATCTGATCATTGTGTGTTTACAAAAAAAATTTCAAATGATGATTTCATTATTCTCCTACTATATGTTAATGATATGCTGATTGTTGGCCATGATGCTAGTAAAATTGAAAAGCTTAAAAGAGAGCTAAGTCTTTTGCTATGGAAGACTTGAGATCGGTAAAATAAATACTTGGTATGAAGATTCTTCGTGATAGGGAAAAGGGAAAGATTTAGCTATCTCGGGAGACCTACATTGAAAAGGTTCTTGAAAGATTCAACATGAGAAAAGCTAAAGCAGTTTGTTCTCCACTTGCAGGTCATTTCAAGTTTAGTTCGAAATAATATCTTACAAGTGAGGAAAAAAAAAGAAGAAATGTCCAAAGTGTCTTACTCATCTGCAATAGGCAGTTTGATGTATGTTATGGTTTGTACTAGGTCAAATATAGCTCATGCAATTGGAGATGTCAATCGATTTCTCTCTAATCCAGGTAAGGAACATTGGGCAGTAATGAAATTGATATTAAGATATCTAAGAGGTACTTCCAAGTTGTTAGGAATGAGTCGGCACTAAGAGGGGGGCTTAAATTAGTGCAACGGAAAGATTACGTTGGTTTAAAAAATCTTCATTCGATTAAAAACAATTTCGACAAAAATCATTTCAGAGAGATGTTAACTTTGAAATCATATTCGTAAGTATAATGGAAGTAAAGCAAGTAAGTAGTTTGTAGTGAAGGTAAATAGCAAGAATAGAAATGCAAACCAAGTTTTTATGTGGTTCGGTCGTCGTGACCTACATCCACTCTATCGATTTCCCTTCCGTCGAGGCCACCGGCATCCACTAATGATCTTCCTTTAATAGGCGAAGATCAACATCTTTCTTACAACTCTATTCTTCTTTTGCAGGCTCAGGAGAGAATTTTTCCACCCCCTTTTTACAAAGCTTCCCTTACACTCTCCCTTAGAATGGTCTCTAAACTTTAGGAGGAGGGACTCTATAATTTACAAGGGTTTTCAACTTTAGAAACATAGAGTTTTTATTCACTTTTCTTGCTTCTTTATGCAGGAATAGCTAGGGTATTTATAGACCCCAAATGACTTCAAAAATAGAGCTAAAATTTAAATCCCCTATAATTTCAGGGTACGAGCGGTACCACCACCTGCACTAGGTGGTACCACTGTCTGCAGCTTGACACTGGGTGGTGCCAGCACCCAGTCTAGTGGTACCATCGCCTAGAAGACTATATAGGTAGTACCACCACCCAGATTGGTGGTACCACCACTTGACAAAATCTCGAAGACTGTGTCATGACGGTTTCACTTGTTTTGTCATTGTTTGGGCCTTTCTCTTGGCCCAACACAGCCCAAACTTGGGCCCAACTATCTCTTAATTTGGTTGGCCCAATTCTAATCCCAATTAGCAAGCTCCTAGATTTCATGATGATCTTCTTGGCGAGTTTCGACGAGCTTCTTTGGTAAGCTCTAGGACTTCTAGATCAATTCCGGCAGAACTTCTGACGAACATCCGAACTTTCGACGAACTCTCAAACTCTCAATAAAATCACGTTCTTGACTCTGGGACTTTATTTTGCTTTATGCCTTGCTATCGTAGTTAATCATGCACACATAAAAACCAACTTCGACCTAGACAATTATCACAAAGCTTGAATCATGTTGTTCGACATGTCATTGGTTTATCAACGCTTCGTCCGATTCTTCGGCGCATTGCCCTCTTTGTAGTGTATTGCCAAATCGGCCAGTTGACCTCCACAACTTCGACATCCTTGGCGCAATATCTGTTCTTCTTGGCCTGATGCCCGAATTCACCGCCCGAAGCCTTCTGTCGATACATCGACCGATCCTCCGGTCCGACGTCTAATCTTTTGACATATTTGCTCCGACCCAACATGATTCTTCCTGCTTCAATTGCCTCTCCTTGATCGAAGCTTCCTACGTCACTCAAAATAAAAATTAAATCATAAACACTATCAATTGGTTTCATCATCAAAATCTGAGATTCAACAATCTCTCCCTTTTTGATGATGACAACCAATTGATAACGGAGTTAACCTTAACTCCCGGAGTTTAAACAAACACCCTCTATCAATATGTCATATTGATAGAACTCTTGGATTCAAAAATCCAAGCAACATGTTATCATAAACTTATGCAAAACATCATCATACTTCTCCCTCTTTGTCATCAACAAAAAGGAGAAGTGCAACTATCAAAGTGTTTGACATATTAGTTCAAATTATTGCATAATAAATATAATCTTCCATTTTATGTAAGTTAGCAAAAATTTGTTAAGTACTACATCATATTAGAATATGTAAGCTATTACGTTTTAGATATGCAAGGTAGTAAGATAGCAAGTTCTACAACATACAAGCTAGCAAAAAGTTTTTTCATCATTTTAGAAAGTGTAAGCTAGTAATATTTCGAAAGCAAATGCAAGATAGCTTTCTTGCTTTTGAGATGAGCAAACTAATAAGTTTTGCCTCTCTTTGCGATATGTACGTTCGTAATTTTTGCTTTTCTTTAGATGTGCAAGCAAGCTAGCAAGTTTTTATCCTTATAATTTGTGAGCTAACAAATTTTACACATATGAAAGTTGGCAAGATTTTTGCATCTTTTGAGATGAGAAAGATTTTTGCTTCTTCTTGAAATATATAAGCTAGTTAGCAAGCTAGCAAAATTTGCTCCCCCTACGTCATTGTCAAATAGAAGGGAAGAATACAATATTATAATTCTTTTCCCTTTTTATCAATCTTCACATCATGACAAAGGTAAAATATCAACCTTATTTCAATATGTTTGTGCATTATCATAGTTTCAATTTACAACATGCATAATTTTAAAACTTTACATATCATTCTTACTCTATGCATGATACTAAAAATAAATTAATCATCATATCATACATGATACTCATAAGCTAGCAAATTTATATCATTTTAGAGCATCAAAACAATATCATTAGTATTTCATTCATTCATATCATCACATGAAGAATATCAAGAAAAATTAGGTGATGAGATACACTTCAAGAATACAAGGAATTATACAAAGACAAAAAAAATCATTTCATGAAATATGAGATCATGTGAATACCAAAAGATATGATTCATTTTGACAAATCTCCTCTTAAATATTTAAAGATAAATCTTAGGAGATCAAATAATAAAAGATATTCAAATAAAATTTTAAGTCATTAATTTCGAAAAAGATATTCTCTTTAGTAAATCGCGAAAGGAAATGTAGGAGAAAAAGATTTCAATTCATAAGAAATCTTATGATTCATATAAAAAATCTCTTCTTTAGTAAAATACCAAGAAAAATCGTAGGAGTACAAAAAAAATATCTTGATTAAAAAAATCTCAAGTAATTCTAAGAAATCAAGATAAATCTCATTTAAATTCAAATCGTCAAATTAAAATCATTTTCAAGAGATTCTAAAGAAAAGATAGGTTCATTAGTCTCTCCTTTTTGAAAAGTTGATAAAGTAGAGAAATTTGTCAAGGAGAAATATTTCTTCTTTTTAGTGTTTCAATTCATAATATTGATTTCATAGAAGCATGCCTTTTTCATTTATGCCAAATAAAAACATGCATCAATGTTTAGGATCGAAAAATAAGTTTCATCATAAAAACCATCCATCTTGTTTATAACTAAAAAAGTAATTTTCATTGCGACAAAGATCAATAAGCCATGAATCATAAAAATTATCATGCAGAATTTCACGTTAAGCATGATATCAAACCTCTTAACATTTTCATTAAGACATCATGGTTTCAATCAAAATAAAAAATCATCAAGATGCACATTATTTCTTTTTGAAAAACATACATAGGATTATCATTAGATTTAAATCTAACATTTTATTCCTTTAACATAAAACATATAATTTTCATTATCATTTTCAAAATTACTATCATGATCCCAATTTTTTACATTGTTATTACATTATTAAACATGCAATTTTTAAGAAAAATAATTTTTCTAAACTAAATTAACAATAACTCATGAAAAGCATTATATAATTTCAAAGTAAACTAAGGGTATTTTGATTACCTCATCGTCGAAAGTTGTTACGGCGTAGTTTGGCACCTCGCCTTTGTTGATTTTATCATCGTCTTCGGATGAGCTCGATTCGTCCCAAAGTGGTTCCCTCTTCTTGCATTCATAGCAAGTAGTTGTGTTCTTTTTGTACTTTAATTTTTGTTTCATGAACTTTTTAAATTTCATAGTGAGGAGTTCAAGTTCATTATCACTTGAGCTTATGCTCAAGTGATCTTCGATTGTTCTTAGTCTGAAATCCTTCATGTTCTTTGGAATGTTGTTCTCGAGTTCGTTTTGTGCCACATGTGTCATAAAACTTATTTCATAGGTCATTAAAGACTAAATTAATTCTTCGATTGGAAAATGGTTCAAATCTTTTAATTATTGTATTATCGTTACATTCAAATCCTAATTTTTAGAAAGTGATCATCAAACTTTATTAACAATTTCAAATTTTGAAAAATATTTGCCAAGTACTTTTAAATCATTGACGACATCCATCAAACGGGTGTATATGTCAATAATGATTTTGCTTGGCTTCATTCAAAATAGTTTAAAATCGTGCATTAAAAGATTGACTTTAGAATCTTTAACTCTAGTAGTGCCTTCGTGTGTGATTTCAAAAGTGTGCCAAATATCGAAAGTCGTTTCGCACATAGAAATTCGATTGAATTCTTTTTTGTCTAAAGCGCAAAATAGAGCATTTATAGCTCTAGCATTTAAATAAAAAAAAATTTCTTCAAATCATTCAAATGGTTCATTGGAAGAGAAGACCTTCGAAAATTACTTTCGATAATATTCCATAAATTCAAATATAATGAAAGCAAGAAAACTCTCATTCAAGTTTTCCAGTATGTGTAGTCCGTCCCATTGAACAAGAAAGGATGAATGAGAGAGTGACCCTCTTAAAAGCCGAAAAGAGTCATTTCTCTTTAGGTGTTAAACCAAATGAGAAAAACGTGGCTCTGATACCAACTGTTAGGAACGAGTCGGCACTAAGAGGGGGGGTGAATTAGTGCAGCGAAAAGATTACGTCAATTTAAAAAATTATCGTTAGATTAAAACTTATTTCGATAAAAATCATTTCGGAGAGATGTTAACTTTGAAATCGTATTCGTAAGTATAATGGAAGTAAAGCAAGTAGTTTGCAGTGAAGGTAAATAGCAAGAATAGAAATGCAAACCAAGTTTTTATAGTAGTTCTGTCGCCGTGACCTACATCTACTCCGTTGATTCCTCTTCCATCTTCCGTCGATGCTATCGGCATCCACTAATGATCTTTCTTTAATAGGCAAAGATCAACCTCCTTTTTATAACTCTATTCTCCTTTTGCAGGCTCAGAAGAGAACATTTACTCCCCCTTTTTATAATGCTTCCCTCACACTCTCCCTTAGAATGGTCTCTAAACTTTAGGATGAGGGATTATATACTTTACAAGGGTTTTCAACTATAGAAACATAGAGTTTTTGTTCACTTTTGTTGCTTTTCTATGCATAAATAGCTAGGGTATTTATAGACCCTAAATGACTTAAAAAATGGAGCCAAAATTTAAATCCCCTGTAATTTCAGGGTACGGGCAGTACCACCGCATGTACTGGGCGGTACCATCGCCTGCAGCCTGACACTTGATGGTACAACCACCCAGTCTAGTGGTACCACCACCTAGAAGACTGTGCAGGTGGTACCACCACCCAGACTGGTGGTACCACTGCCTGACATAGTCTCGAAGACTATGTCATGACGGTTTTACCTATTTTGTCATTGTTTGGGCCTTTCTCTTGGCCAACATAGCCCAAACTTATGCCCAACTATCCCATAATTAGGTTGGCCCAATTCTAATCCTAATTATATACTAACTATGAATTTTAAGACATTTACTAAGCTAAACAAAGTCTGTAAGTTTAGGTTTCTTCCGGTGATCTTCCGGCGAACTTCCGATGATCTCTTGGCAATGTTCCAGCAGATTCCCGGTAAGCTCCTGGACTTCACAATGATCTTCTTGGAGAGTTCCAATGAGTTTCTTTGCCAAGCTCCAGGACTTCTCGGTCAATTCCGGTAAAACTTCCGACGAATTCCCGAACTCCCAACGAAATCACGTTCTTGACTCCGGGACTTCATTTTGCTTTATGCCTTACTATTATAGTTAATCATGCATATATAAAAGCTAACTTTGACCTAGAAAATTATCGCAAAACTTAAATCATGTTGTCCGGCATGTCATTGGTTCATCGACGCTTCATCCAATTCTTCGGCGCATCGTCCTCTCTTGCAGCCTATTGCCTAATTGGTTAGTTGACCTCCACAACTTCGATATCCTTGGCGCAATATCTACTCTTTTTGGCCCGATGCCTAAATTCATAACCCGAAGCCTTCTGCTGATACGTCGACCGATCCTTCGGCCTGATGTCTAATCTTTTGACATGTTTGCTCCGACCCAACATGATTCTTCTTACTTTAATTGTCTCTCCTTGATCGAAGCTTCCTGCGTCACTCAAAACATAAATTAAATCATAAAACTATCAATTGGTTTTATCGTCAAAATCCGAGATTCAACAATCTTCCCCTTTTTGATGATGATAACCAATTGATGACAGGGTTAACCTTAACTCCTAGAGTTTAAACAAACTCCCCTTATCAATATGCCATATTGATAAAACTCTTGGATTAAAAAATCCAAGCAATATGTTATCATAAACTTATGTATAACATCATCGTACTTCTCCCCCTTTGTCATCAACAAAAAGGAGAAGTGCAACTATCAAGTGTTCGAGATATTAGTTCAAATCATTGCATAATAAATATAATCTTCAGTTTTATATAAGTTAGCAAAAATTTGTTAGATACTATATCATATTAGAACATGCAAGCTATCACATTTTAGATATGTAAGGTAGTAAGATAGCAAGTTCTACAATATACAAGCTAGTAAAAAAAATTATCATTATTTTAGAAAGTGTAAGCTAGCAATATTTCGAAAGCAAATGCAAGATAGATTTCTTGCTTTTGATATAAGCAAACTAATATGTTTTGCCTCTCTTTCCGATATGTACGTTTGTGATTTTTACTTTTCTTTAGATGTGCAAGCAAGCTAACAAGTTTTTCTCCTTACAATTTGTGAGCTAACAAATTTTACGCATATAAAAGTTGGCAAGATTTTTGCATCTTTTGAGATGAGAAAGCTTTTTGCTTCTTCTTGAAGTATGCAAGCTAGCAAAATTTGCCCCCCCTATGTTATTGTCAAATAGAAGGGAAGAATACAATGTTGTAATTCTTTTCCCTTTTTATCAATCTTCACATCATGACAAACGTAAAGTATCAACCTTATTTCAATATGTTTGTGCATCATTATAGTTTCACTTTACAACATGCACAATTTTAAAACTTTACATATCATCCTTACTCTATGCATGATACTAAAAATAAATTAATTATCATATCATACATGATACTCATAAGCTAGCAAATTTATATCATTTTAGAGTATCAAAATAATATCATGAGTATTTCATGCATTCATATTATCATATGAAGAATATCAAAAAGAATTAGGTGATGAGATATACTTCAAGAATATAAGGAATTATACAAAGACAAAAAAATTATATCATGAAAGATGAGATCATGTGAATACCAAAAGACATGATTCATTTTGATAAATCTCCTCTTAAATATTCAAAGATAAATCTTAGGAGATCAAATAATAAAAGATATTTAAATGAAATTTTAAGTCATGAATTTCAAAAAAGATATTATCTTTAGTAAATCGTAAAAGGAAATGTAGGAGAAAGAGATTTTAATTCATGCATAAGAAATCTTATGATTCATATAGAAAATCTCTTCTTTAGTAAAATACCAAGAAATATCGTAGGAGTACAAAGAAGATATCTTGATTAAAAAAAATCTCAAGTAATTCTAAGAAATCGAGATAAATCTCATTCAAATTCAAATCGTCAAATCAAAATCATTTTCAAGAGATTATAAAGAAAAGATAGGTTCATTAGTCTCCCCTTTTTGAAAAGTCGATAAAGTAGAGAAATTTATCAAGGAGAAATATTTCTCAATTCATAAGATTGATTTCACAGAAGCATGCCTTTTTCATTTATGCCAAATAAAAACATGCATCAACATTTAGGATCGAAAAATAAGTTTCATCATAAAAACCATACATCTTGTTTATAACCGAAAAAGTAATTTTCATTGCGACAAAGATCAATAAGCCATGAATCACAAACATCATCAGGCATAATTTCACATTAAGCATGATATCAAACCTCTTAACATTTTCATTAAGACATTAAGCATGGTTTAAATCAAAATCAAAAATCATCAAGATACACATTGTTTCTTCTTGAAAAACATATATAGGATTATCATTAGATTTAAATCTAATATTTTATTCCTTTAACATAAAACATGTAATTTTCATTATCATTTTCAAAATTACTAGCATGATCCCAATTTTTTTACATTTTCATTACATTATTAAACATGCAATTTTTAAGAAAAATAATTTTTCTTAACTAAATTAACAATAACTCATGAAAAGCATTATATAATTTCAAAGTAAACTAAGGGCATTTTGATTACCTCATCGTCGAAAGCCGTTAAGGCGTAATTTGCCACCTCGCATTTATTGATTTTCTCATCATCTTCGGATGAGCTCGATTTGTCCCAAAGTGGTTCCCTCTTCTTACGTTCATAGCAAATAGTTACGTTCTTTTTATTCTTTAATTTTTGTTTCATGAACTTTTTAAATTCCATAGTGAGGAGTTCAAGTTTATCATCACTTAAAGCTTATGCTTGAGTAGTCTTCGATTGTTCTTAGTCCGAAATCCTTCTTGTTCTTCGGAAGGTTACTCTCAAGTTCGTTTTGTGCCACATGTGTCATAAAACTCATTTTATAGGTCATTAAAGACCTAATTAATTCTTCAATTGAAAAATAGTTCAAATCTTTTGATTATTGTATTATCGTTACTTTCGAATCCTAATTTTTAGAAAGTGATCGTAAAACTTTATTAATAATTTCAAATTTTAAAAAATATTTGCCAATTGCTTTTAAACTATTGACGACATCCGTCAAACGGGTGTACTTGTCAACAATGGTTTCACTCGGCTTCATTCGAAATAGTTCAAAATCGTGCATTAAAAGATTTGTTAGGATCGGAGCGGCACTAAGAGGGGGGGGTGAATTAGTGCAGCGGATTAAAACTTCGGTTTTAGTAAAATCTTTCGTACGTTAAGAATGAAACTTGAGAAATTTAACTTGAAGGCGTATTCTTAAAGTTGCGCAGCAAGAGTAATAAGGAACTAAAGCAGTAAGAAGATTTGCAGTAATGTAAATGACAATAATAAAAAGCAAACCAGAGATTACGCCGATTTTTAGAGTGGTTCGGTCAAATGACCTACTCCACTTGCGAGGCCCCTCTTCGATGAGGCTCCCACCTTCCACTAGCAAGTCTCTTGAAATGGAAGGGTAAACACCCCTCTTACAACCTTTTACAAGCAGCTCAACCTCTTACAAATTTTCAATAAGAAAGAAGGAGGAGAACTCTCTAGCAAATTGAAAACAAGACTTGCTAAGACTTTCTAAGACTTTTCTCTCAATCAAAATGCTTCTCAAAAGTTGTAACCTCAGCTGAGATTTGAGGGGTATTTATAGGCCTCAAGAGGATTCAAATTTTGGGCTCCAAAATTTGAATTCTCTTAGGGTTCCCGGTGCTGGCGGTTCCACCGCCCAGCCAGGCGGTGCCACCGCCCAGCGTTCGGGTGCTGGGCGGTGCCACCGCCCAGCCAAGGAGGTGTCACCGCCCAGCACTCGGGTGCTGGGCGGTGCCACCGCCCAGCCAGGCGGTTCCACCGCCTGACTTTCCGATTCATTGGTTTGGCTTATTTTTCGCCCAAACCAAATCTGATTTTGGCCCCAGTTGGCCCCTAACCAGGATATAGGATTATCTCTTAATCCTAATCCTAATTACAGGTGAACTACATAAAAAAACATCCTAAGCAAGTTTTTTAACCGCGAACGTCGAGTCTTGTTCCGGCGAGCTTTTCCGACGAACTCTTCCGACGGACTCCCTGCAAGCTCCCAATCTTTATGATGACTTTAACGAGTAGCCGAGCCTTCTTGGTGATCTCCGCGAGCCTCCGACGATTTCTTCGGCGAACTTCCAACACGTTCCCGATTTCTTCTCGGATGGTTCCGGCAGCATCTCCGATGATTCTTCGGTCTCTTAAACGTCCATCGAGCTTGACTCCGGTATTCTCGCTTTGTGTTTTTTTGGTTATCGTAGTTAATCCTGCACACACAAACCAAAACTCTACTCCGATCTAGACAATTATTATAAAGCGAATTGACATTCTGTTGCTCGGCACGTCATTGGTTGGCGCTTCGTCCGATTCTTCGGCGCATCGTCCTCTCTTGCGGCTTGTTGCCCAATCGGCGGTTGAACTCCACAATGCCGATATCCTTGGCGCAATTCCGCTCTTGGCCCGATGCCCGACGCCCGAAGCCTTCTGCCATCCAATATCCTGACGTGATCTCCTCCGACGCAACGTCAATTCCTCCTGCGTTAATTGTCTAATCCTGATCGAGTAGACCTGTATCACTCAAAATGTAGTCAAACATTTAAACACAATCAATTAGTTTCATCATCAAAATCCGAGATTCAACAATCTCCCCCTTTTTGATGATGACAACTAATTGATGACTAACGGAGTTAACCTTAACTCCCCGGAGTTTAACTAAACTCCCCCTATCAATATGCCATTGATAGAACACTTGGATTATCCCAAATCCAAGTAACATTCATCACATGTTATGAAAAACATTTAAACTATCATGCAAATATATAATATTTAATTCAATGCATGAAGTCATCAATATACTTCTCCCCCTATGTCATCAACAAAAAGGAGAAGTAGCTCTAGCTATTTTAAAAGATATGCAAGTTTTTGCAACATAAAGCTAGATTTTCATCACAACATATAAGCACAAAAGTATAGCAAGATTCTTAAGTTCAATCATGGCAATTCAACACTTGCTTCTTGAGATGGGCAAGATAATGATGTTCAAGAAGACAACTTTTGCTTCTTGAAATAAGCAAGTTAGCAATCTTTGCTACTTAAGATAGGCAAGCAAGTAATCAAGTTTTTGTATCTTCTTGACTTGTGCAAGCAAGCTATCTCCCCCTTTGTCATTGTCAAAAAGAAGGGAAGACCCATTACATCAATTATGACAAAGGTAAGTATCAATCTTAATTGTGCATCATCATATTTTCAAATTAGAATATGCACATTTTCAAAAACCTTATATTCATTTATGCATGATATTGAATAAATCGATCACCATTATAAGGATATCATACATGATACTAAAATTTTTAACTATTTGTCAACATTTTGATCATGATATCAAATATTCATCATTTAGAGTATTCATGATACAAAACATTAAATCAATATTTATAATACATCATTTTAGCAACAACTCATAGTATTTTAAATCATGATTTACATCATATGTAATACATCACATCATAATTAGAAAGCACAAGTATTGCATATATCATTGCAAATCATAAATGTTTCATATCATGATGGTATCAATTTGTCAAATTATATCCTACCAAAAACTTATCCCCATTTGTATTTCATGCATAATTTCACTTCATCACATTAGGAGTATCAAGAGGAATTAATTGGGTGATGAGATTAATATTTCACGAATACATGGAATTGTATAAAAAAAATCATATCATAAGTGTTTCATACATTCATATCATCACATGAAGGAATATAAACAAAAATTAGTGATGAGATCTTACTACATGAATACAATAAAATTCATATAGCATATCATGGTTTATTAGAATTAGTCT
Organism: Musa acuminata AAA Group; assembly: GCF_036884655.1. Taxonomy (NCBI): domain Eukaryota; kingdom Viridiplantae; phylum Streptophyta; class Magnoliopsida; order Zingiberales; family Musaceae; genus Musa; species Musa acuminata. The sequence continues at coordinate 32,870,365 of NC_088342.1, read as the reverse complement.
TCCTTTTGGTGAATAGCAAAAAGAGTGGTAGGAGAGCAAGATCTCAATTCATGCATATCAAATATTCAATCATCAAAATCATGAACCATCTAGAAAATTCTCCTCTTTAAATATTCAAAGAGAGAATCATGATGAACATTCTTGGTTTACATAAAGTTTCAAAACATAATTGTCAAGATTATGAATACTAAAAGACTATGAAACATTTCGACAAATCTCCTTTTAAATAGAAAAGAAAATGTTGATTCATAAAGGATTTCATGTTATGAATTTCAAGAGATCAAGATCATGATTTCAATAAAAAATTATTCAAATTTAAATCATCAAAATCATTATCAAAATCCAAGAGATTCACAAAGATGATACAAATGGATTCATCAAAATCAATAAGATTGAGCAAAATAATTTTCAAGAATGTTATCCTCTTTTCGATTATTTCAAAACATATGATTTTGTTTCATTTATACCAAATAAAAACATTTATCATGTTTAAAACCGAAAGAGTAAGATTTATTACAACAAAAATCAATAAGGTACTTTGATTATGGTAAAAATCAATGATCCATAAATCGTAAAAGATTCATCATCCATAATTTCGAAATTTATTAAGCATGATCATTATGCATGACACTAAAACATGGTTTCAAAATGTTTAATATTTTCATTGCACAATTTAATCATTATGCATCATCATATTTTCAAATTCGAACATGCACAATTTCAAAACTATATCTTTTATTTTTCATGCATGATACAAATAAATCAATCATCAATATCGGCATATCATACATGATATTCAAGCATTCATGATAAATCATTTTGGCAACATGATCATAGCTATTCAAATGATAGTATCTAAATGTCAAAATTCATTACATCCTATCATGCATGATCATTAACTTCTTATTTGAATTTCATGCATTATTTTGTTTCATCACATAAGGAATATCAAGAAGAGTTATTGGGTGATGAGATAAATATTTCATGAGTACAAGGAATTGCATGAAAATCATATCATGAAAAGATAATAATAGAAGACACGTTTTGTTTTGAAAAATCTCCTCTTAAATAATCAAGAAAAAATCTTAGGAGATCATGATATAGATAAAATTCATTCAATCTTAGAATAAGATATTAATTCAAGCATATAAAATTTCTCAATTCATTATGAATCATAAAAAGAATTGTGGTTCCGAAATATCACGATTCATTTAGAAAAATTTTCTCTTTAGTGCACGATAAGAAGAAATATAGCAATGATACCAATCATAATTCATTTGGATAATAGATGCTAAAAAGGAACATTGAGGATACAAGATCTTGATTTTTATAGAGTAAATCTCAAGTTATAAATCTCGAAAAATCAAGATAAAGCTCATTCAAATTCAAATCATCAAATCAAAATCATTTTCAAGATATTCATAAAAAGATGATAAAATAGATTCATCAAACCAAGAATTTTCAAGAAAAATACTTTTATCTATTTAGTTGTTTCATATAAGTATGCCTTTGTCCTTTTTGTGCCAAAAAATATATATATATCATCAATCATTTAGGATCGAAAAACAAATTTCTTCATAACAACCATCAAGATCATTATGTATAACTTTTAAAATCTCATGCATAAAATGGTATTAAAACATTTAATATTTTCATTCCATCATTTTGCATTTTTATTGAACATAATTTTGAATGATTCTTATAGATAACTAAAACTTCTTTAGTTTTAATTTATATGATTAACTTTATCTTAGCATGCTCAAATTTTGTTCATATGTCAAAACTATACATCATGTTTGAAAACCAAAGATAAGGTTCATAAAAAAAATCATAAAACCTTCCATTCAAAAGTCATGCATCGTCATTGAAAATCAATATGGAAATCGTCAAAGTACAAATTCTTGCTTCTCAAGCACATATATAAGATTAATCTTACTAGGTGTATAAGAATTAGATTTATATCTAACATTTTACTGCATTAACATAACACATGCAATTTTCAAGAAAATTAATCCTAAACAAAATTAAAAATAACTCAAGAAAGTATTATGTAATATCAAAATAAATTAGTGGGATTTTGATTACCTCATTGTTGTAAGAGGGTGAGGCATAGTTTGCCACCTCGCCTTTCTTGATTTTCTCCTCGTCTTCGGAAGAGCTCAATTCATCCCAACTTTTGTTCTTCTTGCGTTCAAAGCAAGTAGTTCCATTCTTTTTGCTTTTTAATTTTTGTTTCATTTGTAGTTTAAGTTCATCATCACTTGAGCTTATGCTCGAGTGGTATTCATGTGTTCTATGTCCCAAATCCTTCCTATCATTTGGAAGGTTGTTCTCGAGTTTCTTTTTTGTCACATTGTTCATTTCGTAGGTCATTAGAGACCCAATAAGTTCTTCGAGAGGGAATGTTTTAAGGTCCTTGGCCTCTTGAATGGCCGTAACTTTTGGATCCCAACTTTTTGGAAGGGATCTTAAGATTTTAGTGACTAGTTCAAAATTAGAAAAACTTTTACCAAGAGCTTTGAGTCCATTGATGACATCCGTGAACCGGGTGTACATGTCTCCAATGGACTCACTTGGTTTCATCCGGAAAAGTTCGTAAGAATGCACAAGAATATTGATTTTGGACTCTTTCACTCGGCTAGTGCCTTCATGAGTGACCTCTAGAGTTCTCCAAATATCAAAAGCCGAGTCACACATCGAAACGCGATTAAATTCACTTTTGTCAAGTGCACAATATAAGGCATTCATAGCCTTTGCATTTAAAGAAAACATCTTCTTCTCCAAATCATTCCAATGGTTCATTGGGAGAAAAGACATTTCAAATCCATTTTCGACTATGTCCCATAAATTCAAATCCAAAGAAAGTAAGAAAACTCTCATTCGAGTTTTCCAACAAGTGTAGTCCGTCCCATTGAAAAAGGGAGGACGAATGAGAGAGTGACCCTCTTGAAAGCCATAAAGAGCCATTTCTATTTGGGTGTTAAACCAAAGTAGAAAACCGTGGCTCTGATACCACTTGTTAGGATCGGAGCGGCACTAAGAGGGGGGGGTGAATTAGTGCAGCGGATTAAAACTTCGGTTTTAGTAAAATCTTTCGTACGTTAAGAATGAAACTTGAGAAATTTAACTTGAAGGCGTATTCTTAAAGTTGCGCAGCAAGAGTAATAAGGAACTAAAGCAGTAAGAAGATTTGCAGTAATGTAAATGACAATAATAAAAAGCAAACCAGAGATTACGCCGATTTTTAGAGTGGTTCGGTCAAATGACCTACTCCACTTGCGAGGCCCCTCTTCGATGAGGCTCCCACCTTCCACTAGCAAGTCTCTTGAAATGGAAGGGTAAACACCCCTCTTACAACCTTTTACAAGCAGCTCAACCTCTTACAAATTTTCAATAAGAAAGAAGGAGGAGAACTCTCTAGCAAATTGAAAACAAGACTTGCTAAGACTTTCTAAGACTTTTCTCTCAATCAAAATGCTTCTCAAAAGTTGTAACCTCAGCTGAGATTTGAGGGGTATTTATAGGCCTCAAGAGGATTCAAATTTTGGGCTCCAAAATTTGAATTCTCTTAGGGTTCCCGGTGCTGGCGGTTCCACCGCCCAGCCAGGCGGTGCCACCGCCCAGCGTTCGGGTGCTGGGCGGTGCCACCGCCCAGCCAAGGAGGTGTCACCGCCCAGCACTCGGGTGCTGGGCGGTGCCACCGCCCAGCCAGGCGGTTCCACCGCCTGACTTTCCGATTCATTGGTTTGGCTTATTTTTCGCCCAAACCAAATCTGATTTTGGCCCCAGTTGGCCCCTAACCAGGATATAGGATTATCTCTTAATCCTAATCCTAATTACAGGTGAACTACATAAAAAAACATCCTAAGCAAGTTTTTTAACCGCGAACGTCGAGTCTTGTTCCGGCGAGCTTTTCCGACGAACTCTTCCGACGGACTCCCTGCAAGCTCCCAATCTTTATGATGACTTTAACGAGTAGCCGAGCCTTCTTGGTGATCTCCGCGAGCCTCCGACGATTTCTTCGGCGAACTTCCAACACGTTCCCGATTTCTTCTCGGATGGTTCCGGCAGCATCTCCGATGATTCTTCGGTCTCTTAAACGTCCATCGAGCTTGACTCCGGTATTCTCGCTTTGTGTTTTTTTGGTTATCGTAGTTAATCCTGCACACACAAACCAAAACTCTACTCCGATCTAGACAATTATTATAAAGCGAATTGACATTCTGTTGCTCGGCACGTCATTGGTTGGCGCTTCGTCCGATTCTTCGGCGCATCGTCCTCTCTTGCGGCTTGTTGCCCAATCGGCGGTTGAACTCCACAATGCCGATATCCTTGGCGCAATTCCGCTCTTGGCCCGATGCCCGACGCCCGAAGCCTTCTGCCATCCAATATCCTGACGTGATCTCCTCCGACGCAACGTCAATTCCTCCTGCGTTAATTGTCTAATCCTGATCGAGTAGACCTGTATCACTCAAAATGTAGTCAAACATTTAAACACAATCAATTAGTTTCATCATCAAAATCCGAGATTCAACAAGATTGACTTTAGAATCTTTAACTCTAGTAGTACTTTCGTGCGTGATTTCATGAGTATGCCAAATATCGAAAGTCGTTTTGGACATAAAAATTCGATTGAATTTTTTTTTGTCTAAAGCGCAAAATAGAGCATTTATAGCTCTAGCATTTAAATAAAAAGTGTTTTCTTCAAATCATTCAAACGGTTCATTAGAAGAGAAGACATTCGAAAACCACTTTCGTTAACATTCCATAAATTCAAATCCAACAAAAGAAAGAAAACTCTCATTCGAGTTTTTCAATATGTGTAGTCCGTCCCATTGAACAAGAAAGGACGAATGAGATAGTGACCCTCTTGAAAGCCAAAAAGAGTCATTTCTCTTTAGGTGTTAAATCAAATGAGAAAAATATGGCTTTGATACCAACTATTAGGAACGAGTCAGCACTAAGAGAAGGGGTGAATTAGAGCAGTAGAAAGATTACATCAGTTTAAAAAATCATCGTTCGATTAAAACCGATTTCGACAAAAATCATTTCGGAGAGATGTTAATTTTGAAATCATATTAGTAAATATAATGGAAGTAAAGCAAGTAAGTAGTTTGCAATGAAGGTAAATAGCAAGAATAGAAATGCAAACCAAGTTTTTATAGTGGTTCGGTCGTCGTGACCTACATCCACTCCGTCGATTCCTATTCTATCGAGGCTACCGGCATCCGCTAATGATCTTTCTTTAATAGGAAAAGATCAACCTCTTTCTTACAACTCTATTCTCCTTTTGCAGGCTCAGGAGAGAATCTTTACACCACCTTTTTACAAAGCTTCCCTCACACTCTCCCTTAGAATGATCTCTAAACTTTATTAGTAGGGACTCTATACTTTACAAGGGTTTTCAACTCTAGAAATATAGGGTTTTTGTTCACTTTTCTTGCTTCTCTATGCAGAATAACTAGGGTATTTATAGACCCCAAATGGCTTCGAAAATGGAGCCAAAATTTAAATCCCTTGTAATTTTAGGGTACGGGCGATACCACCGCCTGTAGCCTGACATTGGGTGGTACCACCACCCAGTCTGGTGGTACCACCACCTAGAAGACTATGCAGGCAGTACCACTGCTCAGAGTGGAGGTACCATCTCCTAACACAATCTCAGAGACTATGCCACGACGATTTCACTTGTTTGGTCATTGTTTGGGCCTTTCTCTTGGCCCAACACAACCCAAACGCCCAACTCTAATTCTAATTATATGCTAACTATAAATTTTAAGATATTTACTAAGCTAAATAAAGTCCATAAGTTTAGGTTTCTTCCGGCGAGCTTCCGGTGATCTTCCGGCGAACTTCCGATGATCTCTCGGTAATGTTCCGACGGACTCCCGGCAAGCTCCTGGACTTCATGACGATCTTCTTGGTGAGTTCCGATGAGCAACTTTGGTAAGCTTTAAGACTTCTCGGTTAATTCCGGCAGAACTTCCGATGAACGTTTGGACTTCCGACGAACTCTCGAACTCCCAAAGAAATCACGTTCTTGACTCCGGGACTTTATTTTGCTTTATGCCTTGCTATCATAGTTAATCATACACACAGAAAAACCAATTCTGATCTAGACAATTATCACAAAGCTTGAATCATGTTGTCCGGCATGTCATTGGTTCATCGACGCTTCGTCCGATTCTTCGGCGCATCGTCCTCTCTTGCGGCCTATTGCCCAATCGGTTAGTTGACCTCCGTAACTTCGATATCCTTAGCACAATATCCGCTCTTCTTGGCCTGATGCCCGAATTCATAGCCCAAAGCCTTCTACCGATACGTTGACCGATCCTCTGGCCCGACGTCTAATCTTCTAACATGTTTGCTCCGACCCAACATGATTCTTACTGCTTCAATTGTCTCTCTCTGATCGAAGCTTCATCCGTCACTCAAAATACAGATTAAATTATAAACATTATCAATTGGTTTTATTATCAAAATCTGAGATTCAACAGTGTTTATATTTTGATAGTGATTAACCTGTGCTAGAGGGATACATAGATGCATACATGACAAGTGATACTGATTTCAAGAAGTCCACTTCGGGATTCTTGATGACATTTGCAGGGGAAATGATCTCTTGGCAGTTTAAGTTATAGAATTGTGTTGCTCTATCAACCAGAAAGAGAATATATAGTAATTACTAAAGCTTGCAATGAAGCTTTATGGATAAAAAAGTTTTTATAGGAATTGAGCTTGAAATAGGAGGGATAAACTGTTTATTGTGTTAGTCAAAGTGTCATTCACCTCTCCAAGAATTCAACATACCATTTTAGATCTAAGTATATTGATATTAGATATCATTGGATTCGTGATATACGTGAGATGAGATGAAAGAATTGCACTTGGAAAAGGTACATACCAATTAGAATAGATGTTGATAAAGTTTTTGTCTAAGGAGAAGCTTGAAGCATATATGCAAAGAGCGGGCCTAGTACAGCCCATCATATAAGTTGAAAGGGGAGAATTGTTGAGTCCAACCCATATGTGTGCTTGAATTAGATGATTTGAGCATTGAGCCCAAATCTGATTTATTAAAAAAAGAAAAAGAAAGAAAAAAGAAATTATTGAGATATGCACAGTGAGGACAATGAACAAGTGTGTGCGTGCAGTGAACAGTGGGGCGTGAGAAATAAACAGAGAAAGAAAAGGAGAAAAAATTTTAAGATTTTTGGGACTTTTGCTAGATGATCGAGCAACTAAATTTTATTAGATTTATGCTACTCTAGTTAATATTTATTTTTGATAACAAATTAGTATTTTGATGAGGAACAAAAAAGAATTATTCTCCTATAAAAATTTTTTCCCAACACGTCCAAACTCAAAGTTTTCATCTAACTACTCTTTGCCTCGAAAGTCACTTTAACAAGAGGATTCTCACCCCTTTGAACAAATTTGTGCGTTTAGCAACATATTTACATATGCATTGAAGGCCTAATACATATATCAAAGTGTGAATTAGTATTTGATAATTTTTTTTCAAATCGTATTTGGACCGGATGTTGTATTGGAAATATTGATGCTACCCCAAAGTAACATTAATATTTCAACATTTACAAGATGCTAATGTAATTTTTTAAAATTTGAAAGTGTCTTGTAACTTTATCTAAAACTATGAAATTACCTGAATGATTTAGTGAAAAACTAATATGATTTATATTTTATACAAGGTGATTTTTTATTTATTTATTTTTAAGAATTATTTTATATTTATTATTCATTTGGCCCCCACAAAATTTTTTTATAAAATTACATGCATTTATTTATTTATTTTTATTTTATTTGAATAAAAAAATATTTTTATAAATAAACAATAAAATTATTAGAAGGATAAATTTATCATAAAATATTTAATTTTATAATTTAAAATATAATTTTATAAAATAATAACTTCGTAAATATATATTTAAAATATAGTTTTCATGTATTGTTTATCAAATACTCAAAGCATTCTATAATTATATATATATACAAGCGCGGAAGGAAGATATTATGTTTTGGTTAGTACTAGACTAATTAAGAAAAAGTTTTAACAAATGGGAAACCAATAAAAGATTGATTGTAATATTTTTGGAACAACTTGAGTTGAAGAATTTGAGACTCAATTTATGGAACAGCTTGAATAAAGAAATTTGATTTTGTTTGACATTGTGTAGATTCATTCCTAATACCTAGCGGTCATATATTTGCACATTGAGCAGAAGGAAATAAATGATAACATTATAATTTTTTGGTAATGATTTGCTGGAATGGCATCAAAAATAAAATTTATTGACATCAATAGAATTGAATCATATTCGAGTTTCAAAAAACTCAAAATAAGAGCTTGTACTTGTAATATTTCTTCTTAGAGCACTTAATCATCAAGTCTCATTGCGAAAGCAAAGTACAACTTCTCATTTACTGAGACAACTAGGAAACAACAGTTCTATGTGTCCTAAAGGAAAACAAGTAAATAAAAGATCAACCAGGAACACATGAACTTTTCTCAAGGAAGCATCCAATGTTACAGATGCAACCTTTTCAAGTGTTCCAAAGCTGTCGTTCAAAGCCTTACAGTAACTGTTTATTGTCTCAGTCGGTGCCGGTTTCACTTTTCCTTGTAATCCAACTCGCCTTGTGTAGCTTCCGAAGCATCTTTATTGCTTGCCATCTGTAGTCTGATTACTTGTATTGGGTGAGGTTTCTGAGTGTTCTCATAAAATAAAAAGAGTATGCCAACATTACTATTATGAACCTTTGTAAGCATGTATTTCCTCATGAAGTGAAATGTGAATGCTGTTTCTTTGGCATTACCTCATTAATGGTCCATCTACATTTAGTACGAATGAGGTATGATTCTGTTCCAGTTTTGATGCAATTGTCATATAATCTCCATATGCTCAAAACCTTAAATGATGGTCATTTATATTCTGAAGCCTTAATCTGACTAATTACCTATAGAATATTTATAGTTTTTCCTGGCTTCTAGTGCACTGAAGGCTCAAAGCTACTTGATAACCAATAACCCTTTCTTGAAACTTTGTGAGCATTTGGTGTGTAGTGGACCAGTTGCTGATGTCCTTGTCTACATGAATAGCTGAGCTTTTCTTGGGTGTTCAGCGAGGCATCTCATGCAGTCCACATGGGATGTGGGAAAGACAACCCATTGTCGTCTTGGATTTTGACATCCTCAGATGGAGACCATTGGGATGCATGTGATCCTGAAACAAAAGCTTGCGAGTAAAGGAAAGCTGAAATGTTTCAGATGCATGCATCATCACATATGCCATCATAATGTCTTCGTGTTATCAAAATCATAAACGTCATATATCCATGAGTTATAGACTCTGTTACTGATACACAATGCTTTTGATCGAACAAGTAACGTTCACATTTTTGGACTTGTCGCGAGCCTCCTCTTGCTGCATTTTACAGCTATGCATTACCAATTCAAAAGGACAGGTTTTCATCCCTTTGCTACAGTAAAAAGAAAAAGATCATGAACAGAAGGAGCATAGTCTTTCTTCAGTGGCAGTTCTGGATTCGAGTGCTGATCACAGGGAAGTCTTGGGGTGTCATCCATGCATACTTGAACTTGACCGGCGTCCTTCTCGAGATCGGCCGACCGTCACCGACGATACACCTCTCCTCATCCACCGGCCTGATGGCAAGGCGGTTGACCGGCTCGACGCTACTCAGGCCGTAGCACTGCAGCAGCACCTGGGATTGCAAACACTTGCAGTTGTTGCTCACCATCACCTCGTACTCCGGCTTCCCTTCGACTATGCCTCCTGTCCTCGTCTGAGATATGGTAATGTCAGATGGGCTGCATGATGCTCCTCGGCCTGCACGAACTGCACTCGCCAACTGATGAGTTTGAAACTGATGGCTGCAAACGGAGGACTGGCTAAAGGAACAGAAGAACTACTAATTACCTCCAGTAATGATGCAAAGAAGAAGAGCAGCGGCCAAGAAGAGCTTGAGAGAACACGCCATTGTTCCCCTCGCCGTGTTATATGATGCAAGGAAGTCAAGCGGAGCTTATTTATAGAGAGGGGCCTGGAACGAATGGGTTGGCTTTCTCTCAAATGTGTTCCTGCATAACCACATGCAATGATTGAGTCGGTCGGCAAGTTTGTAGAGAGAGGAGTCCTGAGTAAACCATGTAAGTCGGAGATGACAAAATCTCAATCATCCATATCCAACAGCTAACGTGATTCGATGTCCCCAAACAGGGTTTATTTTCTCTTCCTTTGGCTTCTTTGAGATCCAGAAATAAGAAAGGAATTGATCCAAACATAAAATCTGAGCACAAACCATAGCCAAGGGTGAATGCAACCGGATGTTCTGATAGCCAAGGGTGAATGCACATCCATATCTTGGGAGCTTCCTGTCATGCTTTTGTTGTCTCTACTGGCTGATGATTTGATGTGTCGTCGTCAAGAGAACAAATAAACAATCGGTGCTGCATTCATGACGGGATTCAATCAATGATCATTTTCCTTCTGTTAGAACATGGGAATTCCCCCCCCGGGGGCTCACATGGCATGTGACCCACCCCTATGGATGAAGATGAGACTTTCTTTCAGAATGCATGTGGATGCGCAGTCAGCAGAGGTGCGGCGGAACAGTGTGAGAAAGCTACATGTTGAATGCTTCAATCTGTCATGTTCGTCTAGTGTTTCATAGCAGTACGGATATTTGTGACCATGTTCCGAGATTAGTAATTGATAGAATATAGTAGCACAATACCAATGACATTTCTAACAAGTTACAGGTTGTGACTCGAAGCAAGATAAATGCAAGATCTGAAAGAAGACTCAAGCATGTGTAGTATGTATATATCAATATGAAGTTCCATGCTCACAAGGAGGGATCGTTCCTTTTTCTCATAACAAGTGTTAAACAAGTTCCTCTCTCTTTTTCTTTTTTGGTGCATGAAAAAGCTTTGATGATGGTTACTTGGAAAATAAAAAAAAAATACAAGTCTTTCTTGATGGCAATGTCTGAACATCATAGCCAAAGAATGCAAAATAGATGTTTTAGATATGATGATGCTAATGACAAAATCTATTCGAATCTGATCCCACCTCTGTTATGAAAAATTTTGATATTGGAATTAATAATGATAAAGAAAACAAAAAAGGTTTATCTTTGAGGACAAGCAATCATGGAAGAGGAAAAAAAAAAATCCACACCTTTTATAAAATGTGGAAGATGGGAATCAATTCTCCGACATCCGAGAATGGCATTCATTGATACATGATCACCATGTGTAAACCAAGATACGATCAAGGGATGAATCTACTCCAGAAAATATATATATATATATATATATATATCTACAATAATCTGGAAAAAGAAAAAAAAAAAAAAACCATAGTTGTATACTATGCATATGCTAATCAAATAGCAAAACACAAAGAAGAACCTTGATAAGCATCTTATGGATCTAATTCACAAACGATGTGGTGCTCTTCTCAACATGACAGTTGATAGAATGATATCCTTGCAATTATAAACTATCTTCCTGGTTGCGGTAGTTAAGGTGGAAGTATCAATGATGATAAAAGGGCAAAAGATTAATGAGTGAGTGGTCTGTTGACTTGCCTTGGTGGACAAGTTGCCATCCTTTTTTGACTTTTTGAGGGCTCACTCTAATGTAAAAGAATCTCCAACGATCCATGTGATAGCCACAATGTATTGGGAACATGCGGAAGGTAGCTCATATCAAGATTTATACTAAGAGTTAGTCGTGCCAAGTCAACATTTGTATCACGTTTTTTTCTTTTTTTTTTGTCAGAGATTGTAATTTAAATTTGATTAGAATTAAATTAAAAGTTTGAGATAAATTAGGAGTTTGAGTTGAAGTATGAGTCCTTTTTTCATTAGGATTATAGCTTTGTGGTTAGGTCTATAAATATAAATAGATTGCGTCCTATGCACACCAACCTATGTCAAGAGAGAGATAGAGCGTGGATGCAAAAAAAAAATGAGGGTGAGGTACCTTTAAGCACTATTCTATAAGCTTTCAAGTAATAGATTTTAGTTTTGATTTCTCGTTTAATCTCTTTCTCTCTTCTATCTTCTCAAATCTTGGTCTCTATCAAATTTCTTTCTCCCAACATGGTATCAAAGCCCTGATTAGATCCTGTTTAGAGAGAGAAATAGCACTATTTAAAGAGAACTAATGTTATAGAGAGAGAAATAAGACTGTTTAGAGAGAGACATAGTACTGCAGAGAATCAAATAGAACTATTTTAGAGAGAGAAATGGTAGAGAGAGAAAAAAAAAATATAGAGAGAAGAATTCTTGATGTAGTGCTCATGATATATTGCTAAGAAAATCATCAACATGACTTTTTTTAATAATATAATTTAGTTTTAAATTTCTCGATTCACTGATAAGAACTATGATCACTAGAGCATCCAGATGAAGATATTTTTTAAATACCAAGATACTTAGGATATTATTAACAAAGGTTTTACGTAGCCTAATAAAGAAGAAGAAGATTCCTATACCCTAAATCAGAAGACTAAGTTGAGAGACCATACAAATAAAAATCAAAAATACTCTTTATCTTTATTCATCAAAATGTAAATCCTAGTATCTTTAAGAAGAATCTTCACAATTCAAACTTTACATGATACTTCGTCCACCCTTCAGAAGATTTACTAAGACACGACTAAGGTGAAAAAAAGTACGTCTACAAGTATTGAAATCAAAGTTTGAAAGTTTAACAAATCAGATTGAATCTATCTCAGATTATTTTTCTCATACTTTGATCGTCACAAACCAAATAAAAATAAATGATGAAGAGGTTACTGACATTAAAATTATGAAAAAGATTTTAGATCACTAATATCTAAATTTGAGCATATAGTTTATTTGATCGAGGAGTCTAAAGATATTGAGGAAATGAACATCGATGAATTGATGGGTTCTTTGATGGTCTAGAACAATTCAATAAATGTGCAATACCTTAGCAAGCTTTATAATAAAAAATATACTACTTTGATAAAAGAAGAGGTAGAGTTAGAGCCAAAGGCAAATGTGACAATCAAGATAGAGGTAGGGGCATCAATGAAAATAAGAAAGATGACTCAAATTATTATAACAACAAAAGACATGATCAAATTTGAGGCCAGTCGTGGACATGACAGAAAACCACATGATTATTGTCATTATAATTATAAATACCTAAAGAATCCTTCCACTCAAGATCATATCATGTAAATGATGTTGGTAAAGAAAAGAAAAATAAATATGAAAATATTTTACGGGCTTGCGATATTGTAGAAAAAGTATCTAATAGTACAATGGTATTTGAATACTGGAGCTAGTAATCACATAACTGAAAATATAAGTTTTTTTCTCTAAGTTAGATAAATCATTTATCGTAAAGGTGAAGTTTGGTGATGATTACATAATTGATATTAAAGGTATGAGAAAAATACCTATTACAACAAAGGGTGATAGTGTTGCATATATTGTTTTTTTTCTTCTGTATTAAAAAGTAATTTGTTGAGCATGAGACAATTGATAGAAAAAGGCTATGAAATCAATCAAAAAAAAATATACAAAATTAAGGATGATAAAAGTCGAGTTATTGATACTATTCATCGTATGACCAAAAATAGAATGTTTTCTTTGAATATTCATATTGGTAATCAGTCTTGTTTTAGTTCAATTATTAAAGATAAATCTTGGTCATTTATATTTTTTATGGCTTAAAAATACTACATAAGAAAAAAGATGATCTGTAGGACTTCCTATGATTAACTACTTGGTGAGGAAAATAATATTGCCACCCTCTTCCTGAGAACAGTTATAGAAGAACCAAAACGTCATTGAAAGTTATTCATTTAGATACCTGTGAGCAAATTGATTTACCTAATAGAAAACATTTTCTCACTTATATTTATGATTTTAGTAAAAAAACATAAATATATTTTCTTAAGAAAAATCTAAAGTTTTTTATATTTTTAAAAATTTAAATATTTGGTTAAAAAAAAAGTAATTACTATATTAATATTTTGAGAACCCACAAGGATGGTGAATTTACTTTCAATAATTTTAATAGATTTTGTAAAAATCATAGTATCAAGAGGCAATTGACTACAACATATACTCTACAACAGAATGATATTGTATAAAGGAAGAGTAAAATAATAATAAATATGGTTAAAATTATGTTAAATATCAAATCATTTTCTAAGAATTTTTAGGTTGAGGTTGCAATCTGAAATATATATATTTTTTTAATTTATATCCCTCAAAAGGTATAAATATGACACCTATTTTCATGAAGAGGCATGGAGTGGTTTAAGCCTAATATGACTCATCTAAGAGTTTAATAATAAGAGAGAAACCTACGTATTTTTGGACTATCGTGAGAATTCAAAGGTCTACAAACTTTATAATCTCATTATTAAAAAATATAATTATTAGAGATAATATTTTTATTGAAAAAACTTTTAAATAGGTTATAGATGCAAGTAAATTTATTCCAATTGATATGATAGATGTAGCTAATGAAGATGCAGATAAATAAATGAGGAGCCATGTACATCAAGAGGATCTCCTTCCTCAACTAGAGATTCTCTAGGTCTATCAATTTCGAAAAAATATTTAACATTATCATATACATAAGCTCCTATAACTTCTAAAAGAATTAGAAGGCAACTAGGATCAATGAAAATCTTCATGATTTTGCTGACGTTGAAGAAGCTAATAATATCTTAGTTCATTTTGCCCTATTTGCAAATGATAATTTAGTCACCTTTGAAGAGACATCATATGATGAAAAGTGAAGAAAAGCGATGTAAGAGGAGATTGATTCTATTAAAAAGAATCAAACTTGAGAGTTGATTAATTTATCCCTGAAGCAAAAGCCAGTTAATGTAAAGTGGATCTATAGAACAAAACTAAGATAAGATAATACTGTTGAAAAGTTGAGTAAATTACAAAAGGCTATAGACAAAAGAAGGGGATTACAATGAGGTTAGTGCTTTCTCATGTTGCTCAAAATAATTGATCAGTTTTTCAATCAGATATTAAATTAACCTTTTCACATAGTGAGTTATAAAAAAAAAATTATATTGATCAACCTCCTAAATTTGTGATTAAAGAATTTGAAAATAAGATATATAGATTAAAAAAAGATATTCTATGGTCTAAAGCATCGAGAGCCTCGTCAGATTGATGCATATTTTGAGACATATAGATTTAAAAATGCCAATTGAACATACTTTATTTATAAAATATAGAGAGGTAGGGAGTTTATAAATTGTTTGTTTATACGTGGATGATGTTCTTTATACTAGTAATGATGTTAATATAATTTATGAGTTTCAATCTTTTATAAAGAAAGAATTTAAAATTACTATCTAGCGTATGATGAAATATTATCTTGAAATTGAAGTTGAGCAACAAGATACAATAATTTTTACTTCTAAAAAATATATACTCGAGAGATTCTTGAAATTATCAAGATGAATAAAAGCAAACCTATTAGTACTCCAGTTGAAACAGATTTGAATCTCAATTTTGCTGATTGTTGAAAGAAGGTTTGTAGTACTTTTTATAAATAAATTATGGGGAGTCTTATATACTTAACTGTAACTCAGACTAAATATTATGTATAGAGTCAGCCTGATTAATAGATATATGGAGAATCTAATAAAAGTTCATATCCAGACAGCAAAGAGAGTCTTATGAATGAAACTTATGATTTTGACATTTTTTATGATATAAAAAATTCTTATTTGTATATATTTTTTCCAATAGTTATTATGCAACTGATCTTGTTAGTGAGAAGAGCATCTGGTTATGTTTTCTTCTTAGGATCTAAAGCGATTTCATGATCTTTTAAGAAATAATCTATTATGACAATATCAACTATAAAAGCAAAAATATATCGTAACAACAATATGTGCTTCCCAAGCTATTTGGTTTAGAAATATATGGTAGGTATTGAGATTCGATCAAAACATATCTACCAAATTTTTTTATGATAATTCTTCAACTTTAAAATTATTTAAAAATCTAGTCAATTATGATAGAAACGAGTATATTCATGTAAGATACTACTTTTGAAGATATCAAGTAAAGAATAAGATGATCGAAATAGAGTATTGAAGCTCAAGTTATACATATTTTTACAAAACCTTTGAAGACTAAAGCATTTAAGCACCTGTGAAGATTATTTGGAGTTTTAAGAAAAATTAAATTAAGAGAGGATATTAAATATTATAATTAAATTTGATTGAAATTAAATTAGGGGTCTGAGTTGAAGTAATAGTCCTTATTTCATTATAGTTATTTGTGGTTTAAGTTTATAAATAGATTGTGCCATATTCACCACACCCTAAGCCCAGAAAAAGATGGAGCATCGGTGCAAAAGGCGAGGAGGGTGAGATGCTATTACAGATGCTATTCTGTAAGCCTTCAAGTAATATAGATTTTTTGTCGATTTCTCGTTTAATCTCTTTCTTTATTCTATCTCCTCAAACCTTGGTTTTCATAAAATTTCTTTCTCCCAACACTTCCCTAAGCTTTTTTATTCCTTGACAGAACTCACTAATGAAGTATTCAGCAATCGACACTATAAAGAAACTGGATTATTAGTAATCAAGTTTCTTGTTTCGTCTCTAGATTTCTCATGGATAGAGTTGTTCTGACACTACAGTTTCTCAAACTTAAGGGTCTGCTTTCTTGATTATCAACTTGTTCTTATCTATCATAGAACTAGTTGTTATCATGTATCCTGGAACATTGAGACGCCACTTTATTTCCAAGCCCTCGAGTTTTAAGGTTTGAGATGCTGCTCAAGATCACATGATTTCAGAGAAGGAGATATACCAAAAAAATGTTTTGCATTAACTTAGCACTGTACATGTTGGATTTAATTCTCAAAACTTAAATTGTTTTAAAATTATATTTTATCCAAATGTCCCTCGAATATATACCTTTTCATGGTGACCTACACAACATTTTGACTCTATAAATAGATCCCTAAACCTCTAATCAATCCAATTAAGAGACCATTATAATTTTTTTTATTTTCACTATATTTTGACTAGATTTAGATTCAATCAATCTTGTTTTGATTGAATTTGGAAAAAATAAAATTTAGATTGATTTTTGTCTTTGGTCAACTTTAATTTTGAATTACCTAATTGGGCTAATATTTAGCTGAGATTGACTAGCCCATGTTTGAGTAGCCAATTAAAACAGTTGACAAATCTAATTTAGGGTTCTATATGAAATTTAAAAAAATTATAAATTCTAATTTTCTTTTATACTTTTCTGTTATGACATATTGATTAAAATTTTACTTATGATAATTAAATTATAATTATTTTTTTGGATATTTATTCACATATATATGTTTAAAATTATCAAATAATATTTATTTTCACATAAATGAATAATCTATGTTTTATCATAATTATAATCATCATATGAGTTTTTTTAATGTTGGTTAATGTTCAATAATTATTACGATCATTATTTTATTATTAGTGAATATTTCTGCATAAATTAGATTAAAACATATTTGATAAATATTATTTATAACTTATATTTCTAAGTTTTATCTAATTATAACTATCAGAGTGGTGTATGATGGTAGACTTGTGTGATATAAATTATAATATTTTTTATCATTTATAAAATTTTTAATTATAATTTTATATTATTTATATTAGTCTTGTAGTTGCCAAAGTGACTTAGACTAATAATATATAAAATTATATTAAAGAATTAGTTTTAAATGATACTAAAAAATAAATTCATAATGGTATATATAATTAGGATATTTAGATAATCTCAAGAAGAATATACTTCGAATAAATATGTGATAAGGTAAGATAATACTATTTTTGATATCTTTATAATCTAATGTTATATGCTCAAAGATAATAATACTATTTCACAAGCATAATATTAGTCTTTTATAAATAATTTTAAATGAATATTAGATATACCAATATTTTATCTAAAATTAAAATATGGATAATATTAATAGTTTATTATATTTTGGATACACAAAGTATTAATATTATTTTATATTTTACAGTGATACCATCTTCCATATACTTTTATTCTTCTAGTGTCCCTATACTTTTTTGTACAAATTATTCAAAATTATTAGAGTATCTATAGTTTACATTGGATATATTAGATCTTAGCCTAGTATTGTTTGTTGAAAACCTCACAAACTTGATCGATGAAAGTACTATGAAATAAATTAATAAAATAAATGCTTATGAAAGATCTAATAGGCTTAATCTAATATTTATAAAAATGATAATTGTAAATAACATCAAAACTTCATTATTGTCTACAACTAATATATAAAAATATTTGAGGATTATAGAAGATAAATATAAATATAAACATGCTAATAAGTCATTCACTAATATATTAATGAAGAAATTGACTATGGCTCAATATGATAGCACTCGAGGGATTTTGGATCACATCTTCAATATTATTGATAAGGGAAACTTAAAACATTAGGTGGATTTAGGATCACATCTTCAGTATGATTGATAAGGCTACGAAACTTAAAACATTAGGTGGATTTAGGATCACATCTTCAATATGATTGATAAGGCTATGAAACTTAAAACATTATATATTAATATCGATGAGTCTTTCCTTATGTAGTTCATTCATAATTATTTTTCTCTACCGTTTAGATCATTCAAGATTCACCATAATATAAATAAAGATAAATGAGATTTAAATAAACTGACTAGTATATATATTCAAGAAGAATTAAAGTTAAGGCAAGAAAGATCTCATAATATTCTGACTATTATTTATGAAGCTAATAACAAGAAAAGAAAATTGAAACATCATCTATCAAATCAATTTATCAAGTCTAAAAATATTAAATAAACTAATAAAAAGAAAGCCTTCATAATAAAATACTTCTCCTGTGGCAAAAAATGACATATAAATTGTACCTCTATATGTTTCAAATTAAGTATTACTGAGATTCCTTCTAATACTTTGGGGATTGATTCTGGTGTTTTAACTTATATTATCAATAAACTCAATATAGACTTATAGGATTTCTTACAACTCTGAAACCAAAAGAAAATAAAAGATTCACCGTTATAGAGAATCGTCTTAATGTGAAAGTGAAAGCAGTAGGACCTTATTACCCATGTCTATAGATGGGTCATATGATAGATCTTATAGAGACATGTTATGTTCATACTATTTTTATAAATTTAGTTTCTTTATCTAGAATTGATAAGTTAGGATATTATCTTTCCTTTCGTAACGATAAAACTCGATATATTTTATGATTAAATAAAATTAATTCTAAAATTATATGTGATAGTTTATATAGAATTAATTTAAAATTTGAATTTATAAATGCATTAGTGACACTACAATCAAATGTTGATTTAAAACATAGTGTTAATGATAAGAAATCTTCTATATTATGGCATAAATGTTTGGGGCATATCTCCAATAAAAGAATTAAAAGATTTGTAAAGAATAATATTTTAGAAATTTGCATGGATTACATTAAGAGAAAGCATGCTAAACACATAAAGAAAAATATCACAAGATGTAAAAAATTTCTTAAGATTATTCATATTTAAATATAAGGATAATCTTTCAAGATATGGTTATGTGTATCTAATACATGATAAGTCTCAAATTGTTATATGTATCTAATACATGATAAGTCTCAAGTTGTTGAGGCACTTGAAGTTTATATAATTGAAATCGAGATACAATTAGAAAGAAAAGTCAAGATTGTAAGATATGATAAGGATAGTAAATTTTATGATATATATAATGAGTCAAGTTATAATTCTGATTCTTTTGCTATATTTTTTGAAAAGCGAGGTATTTGTACTTAATATGCCTTATCAAGTGTGTTATAGTAGCATGACATTGTTGAAAGACAGAATTATAATTTTATGGATATGATTAGGAGCATAATGAGTTATTCTTTTATACCTAAGTTGATATGGGGTAAATTTTTTACGACAGCTATATATATCTTGAACATGGTTCCTAATAAGTTGATTTCATCAACTCAAATTGAGGTACAAACTAGTAAGAAACACAATTTGAGACATCTATAAATTTAAGATTATTCCACAAAGATGATAGTCTTTAAACCATATGGAAAAAAATGGATCCTAGAATTATTTTTAGATATTTTATTGGTTATCCAAAAAAATCAAAGAGATATAAATTTTATTATCCTAATCATAGTATGAGGACAATAGATACTGCTTGTGCAAAATTCATGTAAAATGATAAAATCAATGAAATTAAAAAAATATTAAAAAATATTTTTTTTAATATAGAGGATATATAAGTTGATACTCCTTTATCATTTCTTATTTTAGATATTATTTCTCAAATCACTAAAAGAATCAATGAGTGTGAACAATAAAATAATATTGATAAACTCTCATATAATATTGATGTTGTTGCTAATGATTTTGTGGAATAATCATAATCGATAATTTTGAAAATATCTCAAAGAGAAAAATGAGACCTACCATTTCTAATAATTATGTGGTATATTTAAAAAAATCAGATTATTACATAGGAATTAAAAAGAACCTTTTATCATTTTCACAAGTATAATGAAAGAAGAGTTGAAATCAATGGACTAAAATAGTGTCTAGGAACTTCTTAAATTTTTTAATAATTGTAAAAGAGTTTGTTGTAAATGTGTCTTTAAAACAAAACATGACTTAAAAAGCAATATTGAATGATATGAAACTAGACTTATGGCCAAAGATTTTCTTAAAAAGAGTACATTAATTTTATCGAGATCTTTTCTCTAGTTTCTAAAAAATTATTTATAAATTATTTATTCATGATGCAAAATTTTATAAAAATAAATAATATTAAATCAATTATATTAAAATTTGAAGAAAGGATGCACATGCATGATAATAAAATATATGGATAATAATATATATAATAATGTAAAGCATAATTACTAAAATTTCATTAATATCATTTAATAGATTCAACATGACCACCTATTTCTAAACTATGATATCATGGATATATTTAATTTCCTTAAATTCATAATTAAAAAATTATGATTTTTATTAAAGAATTTATCATGCCAATTAATTTACATAATATAGATTAATAATATACCAACAAGGTCAATAAGTAAATTCAACATAATGATAAAATCTTAAAATATAATATCATGGCACAATTTAATTAGTTTAAATTTATAGCTGACAAAATACAATTTGGTTTTCGAAGAAATTACCATTGTAATTAATTTAAAAATATAAATTAATAATATACTATTGACATAAATTAATAAATTCAATATGACGCTTAGATTATGAAGTATAATATCATAGGCACAATTTAATTTATTTAAATTCAAATTTGATGAAATATGATTTTGTTATTGAAGAAATTATCATGTCAATTAATTTATAAAATATAAATTAATAATATAATATCAACTTTTATATTTTTTTATCTTTATTTATGTATACATCATTAATACATGTCTATTTCGCTTATTACGATGGATAGACATACAAATTAAAGTCTAACACTTTCAACCTTCTACCAAATTCTCTCATGAAGTATCTATCATACATTAACAAACTTCATTATACTTGATACTAATGGCCTAGTGCTATTAGTATCTCATGTTAGTATTCCTCCTTAGTGGCCTAGTGCTATTATATTGCCACTATCTTACTCCCATTTTGAGTTACTAGGTCCTCCTCAAACTTTTGCTCATACTTAAACGAAGCATAAATATTAATTGCAAAATTTGAGTTGACATCATTGCTACAACCCACTTATATTGTTCTAATTGTTGTGCATGCTTATGTATGTTGAGTCCAGCCCATATGTGGGCTTGGACAATTGGGCCTATTGAGCCCAAATCAGCAAATGAAAGAAATTAAAAAGAGGAGAAAGAAGGTGAGTAAAAGAGATCAAATTGCAGCGTGCAGCGTGCGGCGTGTAGAGAAAAGAGAAGAGAAAAATAGAGAGAGAAAGATTAGGTTTATGAGTTTTCTACTTGACGATCGGTGGCTAAACGTTGTCAGTTTCGGCCCAAATTTTATGTGGAGAATCCTTGCAGCAAACTCTACAATCCTAATGGTATTGATATGCAGTTTACCCTCTCTAAGGTACTTTCCTTTGATATCCACTTTGTGAGACCTAGAATTCTCTTTTGAGGAGATTCATCCTATATGATGAAGATATGCTATTCTTGAGCCAAGATCTATGATCTTGATGTTATTCTGATCCTCTAGTTATTCTAAAGAAGACCTACTATAAACCTGTTATCATTATTATTGATAGTGGAAGTTTGAGGTGGACTACGGTCCCGTGGTTTTTCTCACATTGGGTTTTCCATGTTAAAAAGATTTGGTCTCACTATGTGATTGATTATTTGCTCTATTGTTTATGCTGTGCTGGTTGATATTTACATTTGGATATCAAGTTGGTATTTTGATGAGGAACCCATTTTGATACACAAAGAGGGAAAAGAATATTCCGCTTTAATAGGTTTTTCCCAACAAGTGGTATAAGAGCAATAGATTGTTTGGTGCTAGTTTTTCTTGTATGATTGAAATGGAGTCTGATGGTATGATTAAATTGAACTCATCAAATTATTCCACTTGGAGGCGTCTGATGGAAGATTTGCTCTATTGCAAAGATTTGTATAAGCCTATCAAGGTTAAAGATAAACCTTCTACTATGGGCGATGAAGAATGGGAAGTTCAACATAGAAAAATTATTGCCTATATTAGAAGATGGATGAATATAAACTTGCATGAGCATATTTCAAATGAAATCAGAGCTGATATTGTTTGGCAAATGTTAGAAAATCTCTTTGCGAAAAAGATAGTGGAAAATAGAATTTCTCTCCTCAAAAGACTTGTAAATTTGAAGTATAAAGATGGTGGTAACATTGTTCAGCACATAAGCCTATTTCAGAGTCTTGCAAACAAGTTTGTTGCTATGAAAATGAATATAAATGATGAGATGCAAGGATTATTACTTCTCAGCTCTTTACTAGAAAGTTGGGAAACTTATGTGGTGACTATTTGTAACTCCACACTAGAGGGGCCAAATATAACTATAGACTCTGGTTAAAGATAGTTTGCTAAATGAAGATGTCAGAACGAAAGAACAGGGTGAATCTTCTTCTGGTGCATTTGTTATTGAAAAACAAGAAAGACGTGGAAGAAGTCATAGCAGAAATCCACATGGATATAGAGAAAGATCTAAGTCTAGAAGAGATATCAAATGTTTTCACTGTAATAGGCCAGGTCACATGAAGAAAGAGTGTAGGTTTTGAAAGCGAGAACAGAATGAAATGAAGAAAAATGAGAAAGAGACCAATACAGTTGTTGCTGAAGGTAATATCACTATTGTTTGTGATGAAGGTTGTGTTAGTCTTGTAGCTCAAGACAGTAATTTGGTAATTGACTCTGGTGCTTCATTTCATGTTACTTCTCATAGTGATTTCTTTAGATCTTACACTGCTGGTGATTTTGGTAATGTCAGAATAGGAAATAGTGATACATCTAAGATTGTGGGTATTGAGATATTTGCTTGGAGACCAGTATTGGGAGCAAATTGATACTCAAAGATGTAAGGCATGTTCCAGATATTCGTCTTAACTTGATATCTACAGGTAGACTTGATAATGAGGGTTTTGCACACTATTTTGGTGAAAGCAAATGGAAACTTACTAAAGGTTCTCTGATTGTGGCAAAAGGAAAGAAGATTAACTCTTTTTATGTCATGGAAGCTAAGTGACACAAAGGAGAGATTAATGCAATTCGAAAAGGTGAAAGTATAGATCTTTGGCATAAGAGGCTTAGACATATCAACGAGAAGGGACTTCAAACTCTTGCTAGAAAACAGTTCTTACCAGAGTTGCAAGGTATATCTCTTAAATCTTGTGATCATTGCTTAGTTGGAAAAACACATAGAGTTGCATTTCAGACATATCCATCATCTAGAAGATCAGATGTTATTGATTTAGTTCATACTGATGTTTGTACTATGCAAACTAGAACTCTTGGAGGTGCTCTTTATTTTGTTACTTTTATTGATGACCATTCTAGAAAAGTGTGGGCTTTTGCTTTGAAATCTAAAGTCCAGTACTCGATGCTTTCAAGGAGTTTCATGTCATTGTTGAAAGAGAAACTAGCAGAAAACTAAAGTGTATTCGATCAGATAATGGTGGCGAGTACAGGGGTCCTTTTGAGAATTATTGCAGGTTCCGTGGTATCAGGCTTGAGAAAACAGTTCCTAAAACTCCTCAACAGAACTGTGTGGCAAAAAGGATGAACAGAACCATTGAAGAAAGGATTATGTGTATACTTTCCCACGCCAAGTTACCGAAGTCATTTAGGGGGAGGCTATGAGAACTACAGTTGACCTGATAAATCTTTCTCCATCAGTTCCTCTACAAGGTGATGTTCCAGAGAGAGTATGGAGAGGAAAAGATATATCTTATAATCACTTAAAAGTCTTTGGGTGTAAAGCATTTGTTCATATTCTTAGTAAAGCAAAAGCATGTATCTTCTTGGGATATGGTCATGAAGAGTTTAGGTACAGATTATGGGATCCAGTGAACAAGAAGATTATTAGAAGCAGAGATGTTGTGTTTCTTGAAGACCAATTGTTTGATGATGGTGATAATGTTGAGAAGCCAGAAACCTCTGTTTATATTCCTTGGAGTTTGGGTCCAATTCCTTCACCTATAGTTCATGATGATCATGGGAGAGATGAACAAGAAGATTGTGGTGAGAATACTAGTGATGATACACCTACAGTTGATGATGCTGAACCAACTGAACAAGCACCTCAACCACCAGTTGAGATTCCATTGAGAAGATCCACTAGAGAGCGACAACCATCTACCAAATATCCTCCACATGAGTATGTTATGCTTACTAACGGGGGAGAGCTAGAAACTTACCAAGAAGCTATTCTACATGAGAATAAGAATGAGTGGGTTAAAGCCATGCAAGAAGAGATGAGATCTTTGCATGAGAACCACACCTATGACTTAGTAAAGTTGCCTAAAGAGAAGAAAGCTCTTAAGAATAAGTAGGTTTATAAATTGAAGACTGAAAACAATAGCTCATAACAAAGATACAAGGCATGATTAGTTGTGAAAGGATTCAGTCAGAAGAAAGGTATTGACTTTGAAGAAATATTTTCTCCAGTTGTGAAAATATCCTCTATCCGAGTTGTTCTTGGTTTGGCTGCCCGCTTGAATTTAGAAGTTGAACAACTTGATGTAAAAACAGCATTTCTTCATGGTGATTTAGAAGAAGAAATTTACATAGAGCAACAGAAGGTTTCAAAGTCAAGGGAAAAGAAAATATGGTGTGTAAGCTTAAGAAAAGCTTATATGGACTCAAACAGGCACCTAGACAATGGTATAAGAAGTTTGATTCCTTTATGATGTGCCAAGGGTATGATAGAACCACATCTGATCATTATGTGTTTATGAAAAAAATTTTAGATGATGATTTTATTATTTTACTACTATATGTTGATGATATGCTGATTGTTGGCCATGATGTTGGAAAAATTGAAAAACTTAAAAGAGAGCTAAGTAAGTCTTTTGCCATGAAAGACTTGGGATCGGTGAAACAAATACTTGGCATGAAGATTCATCGTGATAGGAAGAAAAGGAAGATTTGGCTATCTCAGGAGACTTACATTGAAAAGGTTCTTGAAAGATTCAACATGAGTAAAGCCAAAGCAGTTTGTTCCTCACTTGCAGGTCATTTCAAGCTTAATTCGAAACAATGTCCTACAAGTGAGAAAGAAAAAGAAGAAATGTCCAAAATGCCTTACTCATCTGCAATAGGCAGTTTGATGTATGCTATGGTTTGTACTAGGCCAGATATAGCTCATGCAGCTGGAGTTGTCAGCCGTTTTCTCTCTAATCCTGGAAAGGAACATTGGGCAGCAGTGAAATGGATATTAAGATATCTAAGAGGTACTTCTAGGTTGTGTTTATGTCTTGGTAGTGATGAACCTATGTTAGAAGGTTACACAGATGCAGACATGGCAGGTGATACTGATTCTAGGAAGTCCACTTCAGGATTCTTGATGACATTTGCAGGAGGAGCAGTCTCTTGGCAGTCTAAGTTATAGAAGTGTGTTGCTCTATCAACCACAGAAGCAGAATACATAGTAGTTACTGAAGCCTATAAGGAAACTTTATGGATGAAAAAGTTTCTACAGGAATTGGGCTTGAAACAGGAAGGATATACTGTTTACTGTGACAGTCAGAGTGTCATTCACCTCTCCAAGAATTCAACATACCATTCTAGATCCAAGCATATTGATGTGAGATATCACTAGATTCGTGATGTGCTTAAGTTAGAAAGAATTAAAGTTAGAAAAGGTACATACCAATAATAATGGTTCAGATATGTTGACAAAATCTTTGCCTAAGGAGAAGCTTGAAGCATGTAGGCGAAGAGCGGGCTTGGTACAGTCCACCATATGAGCTGGAGGGGGAGAATTGTTGGGTCCAGCCCATTTGTGGGCTTGGACAATTGGGCCTATTGAGCCCAAATCAACAATTGAAAGAAATTAAAAAGAGAAGAAAGAAGGTGAGTAAAAGAGATCAGATTGCAGCGTGCAGCGTGCGGCGTGCGGCATGTAGAGAAAAGAGGAGAGAAAAATAGAGAGAGAAAGATTAGGTTTTTAAGTTTTCTACTTGACGATCGGCGGCTAAACGTTGTCAGTTTTGGCGCAAATTTTATGTGGAGAATCCTTGCAGTAAACTTTACAATCCTAACGGTGTTGATCTGTGGTTTACCCTCTCTAAGTTATTTTCCTTTGATATCCACTTTGTGAGACCTAGAATTTTCTTTCGAGGAGATCCATCCTATATGATGAAGATATGCTATTCTTGAGCCAAGATCTATGATCTTGATATTATTCTGATCCTCTAGTTATTCTAGAGAAGATCTACTGTAAACATGTTATCATTATTATTGATAGTGGAAGTTTGAGGTGGACTACGGTCCCGTGGTTTTTCCCATATTGGGTTTTTCATATTAAAAAGATTTGGTCTCACTGTGTGATTGATTTTCGCTCTATTGTTTATGCTGTGCTGGTTGATATTTTCATTTAGATATCAAGTTGGTATTTTGATGAAGAACCTATTTTAATACACAAAGAGGGAAAGAATTATTCCGTTTTAACAGGTTTCTTCTCAACAATGTACTGCATCAATTTTGCACGTTGCGAGGTTTGTTTGAAATCTCTTATAACCTCTAGTAAAACTTGTTGCATTTTGTAATATTGATATACTCATAAATTAAATATTGCTTCAAATGAGTTGTTCATCCACCCTAATCGATGTTGCCAAATGGATGCACTACTAACGATTTATCCGATGCGTATAATCTCAATCCTTATTATCTGATTATTGCTTTGCGATCATTTTCCTAGAAAATTTGTAAATAAGTTATGATTATACATAAATGATGAGTAAGAATCCTAATTGGGTCTAGAAGTAACAAATAATACTAATTGTTTCTAATTGGATAAGACCTCTAATTGGGTCTAAAGATATGTAAAATGACAATAGTTACCTCTAATTACACTTTAATTATATTAAATATGAAAAATAAACTTGAACAATTAAATTCATAATAAAACAACAAACTATGATGAGGCCTAATTATTTCTAATTAAGCCTAAAAGTTAACTAATGATTCTAATTGACAAGTAATAAAATAACACTAGTTGACTCTATTTAATCACCATACTAAATACATAAATAAAAGACACTTGCCCCAGTGTTTTTCAACACAAGTCTAACTTACAATATGTAATGTTCCTCCTTGCCCCAGTGTTCATAATAAAATCAGGAAACTGCTTTCAGAAACATGAAGAATAGATAATTAACAAAAATTGAGTAAGAAGCTCCTATACATTTTCTCAAAACATATAGTAAAATAGCATAGCAAATCAGAATAAATCACAAATCATATGGTTATAATTTTTAAAATCCCTGATAGTAAAAACTAGAATAAGGATCAATTTTATATTTCATATCAAGTCATAAACATATATCATAATGTATGATGTAAGTTAGACATGGGATGAAGCATATTCTCAATAGCAAATAGAGATTTTTAACCATCCATACTCTCAATAGCAAATAGAGATTTTTAATCCCTTAGGATGGATTATCTCTCGCAGTAGATAAAGTGAATTCATATCACCTCTTAATAATAAATGAAGTAGCATTTTTGACTTGCCAAAGTGAGGATATGTTTTTTTCCAATAACAGATGGAGGATTCGTCTAACTATCATGTTTAATAATTTTCTAATCCCTAAAAGAAATTATCCTATAGTATATGGGCCCATTTGCAATTGATAATGATCACTGGCCTTTTTTTATCATATTAGTTACACATCTTATGTTAATCTTAGGTCTTGTGCTATCATATAAATCGATCGATCGATCTAGAAATCATTAATCAACATTAATATCATCAATCATATCCTAATTAACCCTCAATTTATCTAAACTATTGTTGGATCATTCCACTTGACTTGAATTAGACTCAATTTATCTAGAACCTAATTGAATTAACTCATAATCCCTATAAGACTACAATGAAATCATCTTAAACTGATCTAACTTAGACTTGATTAGGCTTACTTTAGTGCAAACAAGCTTAGATTAGTCTAAATCAATTTTGAATCATTGAGCAAAATCGACCGAACTGATTCGATTCAAACTCAATCTAGGGTCAATTTGGTTCAAAGCCATAAAATTGATCAAAAGAAGGTTACTAGCAACCCAAGCCTGAATCCAACCCAATACAGGGCTGAAATCAGGTCGGGCTGGCTGAATACAATACTGAGCCTAGAGTACTCACGTGTTAGCATGTTCATCCAAGAGGCAAAACGGGGGCATGGGTTGGTTGGGTTGTACTTCTGGGCCATTCTTGGGCTGTAGCCAGTAGGCCACACAGCATTGGGCCGCATGAAGCGGCCGCTCCATCCGTCACCAGGCTGGGCTGAGCCTGCCAGGCCATCAGCCTCTAGGCTGCGCCGACCAAGTCTAGTCCACGCTGGACCTGAGTTGACCCCGCACCCAAGCTCAAGGTCACGTCGGACCGACCCCCACACACCGTTGGGGTCAGGGGCGCACCAGGCCAAGGCAGTGTCAGTTGGACTTGATCGAGCCCTACGGGTAGTCTGACTCGGATCCGACCTGGGTCAGATCAATTTTAATTCCGATTCTCTCTCTCTCTCTCTCTCTCTCTCTCTCTTTTTTTGTTCCTTTTCACATATTTCTAAAATTATATAATAAATATTATAATTGATAAAAAATTATAGAGATAAAACATCCAAGTTTCAGACGTACAGAATCATTTAAATAACATATAAAACTGATTTACAAATTATTAAAACTATTTTTCATGAATTAAAATCATAAAGAACTAATAAATTTGAGTTAAAATTCGACAAATCATGAAAAATGGTTATGCATCCTTACACAATTAACAGTGAGTCAGATCAAATAATTTAATTAAATGTGTAATCTATAGTAGGATTTTTAAACAATTTCAAACCTTAATTTTCATGTATTATATTTTAAAATTTTACTATTAAAAAACATTTTTAAAAAATTGCATTGACCCTAAATAGATTATTCATTGTTAATACTAAAATAAAATTTATAATAATATTAAACTAAAAAAGTCGTAGCATCTACTTCTTTAATAAGGTCTCTCTTTCTTGTACCTCTTTGTTGGTGCTAGGTCTCTCGTAAAGAATAAGGAGAGTACTACTCATCTTATATGTAGGTAAAGAGGAGAGAGATTGTGATTTTGATAAAAGTTTTAAGATTAATATTTAATCATTCTAACTTTTTTTTTTACTTAAAAATGTTTATTTAGATTTCAAACTTCTTTTATCATCAAATCGAGTTAAAAAGGATAAAATATGATAGGATATTCTCTTAGAGATGGAATATTCTTAATTTTTTATTTATTTCAGAAATTATTTTGAGTTTAAGATTTTTAGGGAATAACATAAAAGCTAGCTAATGGCCTAATTGGCTATAAAAGGATTTTAATTGACTCTAATTAGACATTACTTATCAATTAAATACATGAGAAGATACTAATTGGGCTAAAGGAATAAAAATTGATAATAATTACCTTTAATTATATTTTAATCATATTAATATATAAGAAACGAACTTTAATGAACAACTAATTCATAATATATCAATCAATTTGAAAAATGAAAGTCAAGGATTTGTCGACTTATGAGTAAGCATATAGGATATAGAATAGGAGTTATAATTATTAGGTGGATTTCAATTACATTTTAATCTATAAATAAGATATTACAATTACACTAATATTTTTTTAACAATAAATAAAAATATATAAAAAATATTATAAAAAAATAATATAATATGAGAGGAATGAAGTAGACACATTGAAGGAATGAGAGAGTAATAAATAAAATAGTATTCTTTTTCTCTTTCTTTCTTCATTATAAAAAAAACATTTAAGTACACTCGAGGTATTTAAATATATTTAATAATATATATAAAAAAAAAAGCATTTACATTTTTTAAGTTTCAAATGATCTAATTACTATTCAAATCAATTTAGATCCCTCAATTTTGTTTTTATAACTATATTTGAAATAGAGAATAATGCATAAGATTTTTAACTTTTATAATTATACTTGAAATAAAGATTAATATACTAATGGAGAACAAAAATATATTAGACCTGAGATAGTAACGAAAAAATAACCACATAATCAAACCCAAAACCTTTTGAATGGAAAATAAATAAATGAACAAGCATATGAGCTAAATATATCTTGATAATTTTTTTAAACAAAGAGGCTTTTTGAGGATTTGAAGTGTTCTTTGATCTGATTAATAGACCAAACAAATTGGAGATATATATTTTAATTCTTTTTAATCTGACCAATCAATGCAGGGGTTCGATAATTGTGCTTCCTGCATACTTTGTACTTTCATACTATTTATTCTATATACAAAATTATTATTATTATTATTATTATTATTATTATTATTATTATTATTATTATTATTTACTTTACCGACATTGGATGTCGAAGTATATTGAAAGTTGTACAATGCATAGAATGATGTTCAACTGGATCCGTACATTTGCCTCTTTTCCTTGTTTCCCTTTTCTCCTACTTCTTTGCCCTCTTCCTCCCTCATCCTTCCTCCTGTTCCTTCAGCCTCTTGTAGGTATGAATCTTTTCCTTCTGTTCTTCCTCCACCATCTCCTCAGCTTCCTTCTTCCTCCTTTTCACTGTCTTTTCCTTCTTCTCTGAAATATTGGTATGTACCAACACTACCAACATACCAACACTAGCCGACATGACATGTACTGATCCAATCAGATCACTAAAATGGATCCAATACTCGAAATGATGATCCATAAAAAAGTATTAGTCATCGCCAAAAAGAGAACATGACCAGCCTGTTAATTTAGGGTGTAGACTCTGGTTTGTTGTCTCGAAGAGAGAGAGTGAGAGAGAGAGAGATCATGGTTTCGTAGGTATCGATCAATGCCTTCACCTTGCTCTTCCCGGTCTTTAACATTTTACTCATGCTTTCTTTGATCATATTGTTGCACACGTATTGTGCATTCTTCTTCTCCTGTTTCTCTTGGTGTTTCAGTACGACGGTTTGAGCTTCTGGACTTGAATCAGTTATTGCCTCGCCCATCTGAATCCTTTGGAACTTGTTCCTCTCTAAATCACCTCCATTGATGCTTCCACCCACCATTCTTCCTCTCCTAAATTGCAGCCTTCTCGGACCACTGCTTTCGGGGTGCTGATGTTCTATTATCGTTGACGTAGCCTTCTGCTTACTGACATCTGGTTTGTCGGAGAATTCAGCCTTTGTATGAGATGAGAGCTTTATCTTGACGGCAGGCCTGTTTCCTATCTCTTCTACGTCCAAATTGTTCACTTGATATGGCTTTTCTCTCGAAGTCAATATCTTGTTCGATCTGGGATGAAACGAAGGCTTTGTCTCAGCCTCAGCAGCATGCTTCCGTCCATACTTGCAAAAATCATGGCACGAGTTGGTATAAGAAGCTCTTATATAATGAGGTAGAGGCTTTTCCTTGCCGGTTGAAGGAAGCAATGGATGCTTCTTCAACTTGTTGTTCGAGTTAGGGAGAAATGAAGGAGGCTTTGTCTCAGCCTCAGAAACATGTTTCCGTCCATACTTGCAAAAATCATGACAGGAGTTTGTAGAAGCTCTTAGATAATGATGAGGAAGAGGCTTTTCCTTGCTGGTTGAAGCAAGTGATGAACCCGTCGTAACCATTCCTCTAGTTGAATGCTTCTTCATACCACCATTTGTATCAAAATTTACCGAGACTGCGTCCATATCCATTGCTTTCTCAGTCATTGGACCGCCAATTGTTAGAAAGTCTGCAGCAAGAAAAGGTGGGAAAAGAGATAAAATAAGTCATGAACTGTTTGCGTGCGTTGTACCGATTACAGTAGGTTGATGCCTATCAGAACTAACAAATGAGCAGCTCAAGGAAGGTAAAAAATGATCAGAAAATAACTTTTTCGTGCATGAACTAACTGAGACTGATGTTCATAAGACTAAAAGCAAAAAAAAAATCATGTAATACCTACCTAGGTTTAGTGCCAAAGATGACTTTAAGGGTTAGATGAGTCTACTATCAATAAACTAAGTTTACAGATCTTGAGCTAATAATTCACGTTTAACAAGTTAACGGATAAATTATTTCATCAAGTTGGCTCATAATAAAAAAAACATGGTAAAAAGCCTAAGCAAGAAAAGACTAATAAATAATATCAGAGTTAACCTAATAGAATGATAAGGAGTTTCAACGTAAAAAAAGACTATGACAAATACTAGTTACCTAGTATTAGACATGTTGAGGAGTTTGAATAGAGTTAATCATGTTATGGTTAACTGATATAGTATTGGACATGGTGAGATGCTCAAATAGGAAATAACTATAATAAATATTCTTAGAGTTGATATAACATTGAGCATGACGAAAGGTTTGAGTAAGAAAGGACTATCAATGATAAAACTAATGAACATATCTTAGTACATACAAAGTTTTGCCGATCTAGTATTAGATACGGTGAAGAACTCAAGCAACAAAGGATTATGATAAATAGCATTAGAACCTATTGAATATGACGAGGGGATCAAGTAGGAAAGGACTATCATGATACATGTAGAAAAGATTATAAAACTCTATTTAGTCCGACGTAGACATGAAATTAAAACTCATTACAAACTATAGCTTTGAATATGCAGTCATTTGTGACAAAAATTTGAGCTTATGTTGCAATTTAACTCAGTTTTGGTTAAAGTTGAAGGACTCAATTTTATTATTATTAATCCTATTAGGCTTATGAGTCAATGACATGTTAACTTATAATAATGGCTTATGGCATTATCAATGTTGTCAAGTTATTTTTCACTCGATGTTCTTTCTGCTTGATGCAATTTGATAAAATACTCATGGTGCATGATAAAATTTCTTATTACTTTGGATATGCATGTTATTATATTTATGACAAATAGATAGAGGAGCCTTTTAAATCCTTCAGCAATTAGTTATCCACATGTACAGGCGATATAGAATGTTATATTTTGATAATGAATTTGTGAAACTAAGTGGCACAGAAAGTACTTTGACAATGTCCAAGGATCAATTCTCAAGCTAGAAAATTAGACCAGAATCAATATATAATATGTAGGTATAAACAGTGTTAAACAAGGTTTGAAAGCACAAAATTCTTTAGATAAGATTTACAAAAACTAAGTTAAATACATGGAGACATGAATATCATAAGAACATTGAACATTAATTAAAAATTTTAATATAATGATTCAAACAACTGAATTAATATTAATCAACAATCTAAACAAACATGTGGAGGCATGAACGCTCTGACCATCATTAAATGGTTCAAGATTCAAAACAATTAATTGAATCTAAAACATGCATCGCACTCCCTTTTCTATATAAAAAAATCTGAAATCGAATAATATGAGAAATTGAACAATTAAGATATCAATAAAATATTTGATTATTTAATTTTTTTTTAAAAAAAAGAGGGTCAATGACCTACACTAATCCCTTGTTACAATCGAGTTTTGTCTATCCAATATGAATGAAAATGGAGGAGTTCATCAAGTTTATAAAGGCTTTTAGAAGGGTTTATAATAAGGTAAGTATTTAGTTTCATTTTTGTTATTATTTTTTTTTAAAATAAAGTTATTCCTTTTTATTAGTGCTCAATATAGAAAATAGGTATTAGTTGGTCAAATAAAATTGGTTTATCCTATTGATATATTGTGCAAGATTGATGATTTGAATAAAAGTCTCAAAAGAAGAAGAAGAAACTCTGTAGAGAATGGGCTTATGCTTCTTATCGTAGATAGAGGTTTCAAGTTGAGCAAAGACAGATTTGTTATGGTTCGATTGTTTCACTCGGTTGCTCTTCTTGCATTATAAAGTGCTTATAAACTAGGAAATAGATATAATAGCATTTTAGCAAAAAAAATAAAAAAAGAAAAAGAATTAGGATTTCTCCCTCCTTAAGGAAATTTGTTTCTCAAATTCAATTCACCTTAAATATAAAAAAAAGTTAAGAATCCAATCGTACCTTTCTCACAATTGACAAATTACCTTCGATTTAATAAGTCCAACACTATAAATGTGTGTGAATACATCCTTTAGTTTTAAAAGATATATATATATATTTGGACCACACATCCATGTTGTATAAAAAAATTGAGTTTAACTCATCCAATACATTTTTTTTTCTCTATATAATTAAATTAAATCAACATTCATTTGACTTGTTGAGAAGCTTAGTTCATCAATCTTCAACATTATTCCAACGATCCATTAAAAATATAAATAGGCAACATTTTGGATTAATGTAAAATTAGAATCACATGAATATATCTCAGAAAATAGAATCATTTCAGATGATCAATACTAATCCAACTATCTATACTTCATTAAATATCATGTTTGATCCTCTCGAGTCTCATACTTGCTTTTTAGTAGAAATGTTAAACATTATCTAATAATTGATTTGACACATACTAACCTATTTGAATAATTCATTAGACCTATATCTCAATGTATGCATGTCCTACATTATTTCATCCATTCAGTTGTAATAGGATAAATATTATTAGATCACATAAATGTGAACTTTATACATACATATATATCCGAGGAATTGTAATACACATCTATTCTCACACTTGGTTTAAAGAGAAATTTGAGAATATTTAATAGTAAGGATCCTAAGGGCATGCATCTTCTTTAATTATTGCAAATGAAGATTATAAATAGAGTTTCGGCACTCAAAATTTGTCATCCTGATAACAAATTTGAAACAAGCAACTAAAAACCAATTTCGTCACTCAATCAAGTACAAAAGTCCATGTCACGCAATGAAAATGATTAACGGAGGTAACAATTGAATGTTTTGGTATATATTATATATGCTTAACACCGAATGATTCATATCTACTGCATGCTTATCTTTATATATACTGATGCAATGCCTAAACAATTATCTCATGATGCATATTTAAATATATTTGCATTATCACATCAAATGTCATATAATTAATTGGAGAAAAGATCATCAAGATCACTTCTTTAAGCAAAAAAAAAAAAAAAGGCAACCATCATGAAATCTACCAAGAACGAACCATCTTTCCAGCCTTCAAACCAAGAAAAGAAGTGTGTCTTTAGATTAGAAAATAGATCATTACCGTCGACCTCCAACTCAAGGTCTGTTGATGGATCCATGAGACCCAACCTTGATGAAGAGTTGATGGACCGAAAGCTGAATGATAAGAAGTAGTTGTAGCATAAGGGCCTAATTATGGCACTTAGAAAGGAAAGTCCAATCCAGACAGATTCACCAGGAGATCTCGAGTCTGATCATAGATGGATCTCCTGACAAGGAAAATCTTCAAGATCTGCTGCAAGTATACCTCCTAAAGTTTCCTCAAAAAGTCAACACCGGGAAAGAACATACTTCCACCAGTGGAAAAGGGAGCAAAGACCGAGAAGAAAAGCCTGAACTCGACCAAAGATCGAGCAGGCTAACTAGTCAATCCCATGTTTGACTAAGCCAACTATGGCTAGCCGCACCGGAGCCCGAGCCACTTTGTCTAAAAAGGGGAGGTGTTATTTGTGCCCCTGGAAAGATAAAGAGGCCAATATACACTACTTGGGAGAGTAAGACCCTTTATTGTTTGTGACAAACATCCGTTGAAATTAGTAACATAAATGTATATAAAGTCATTACACTTTATGTTCCCAAAATATTCCTCTTACATATTAAATATCCATCCACCTAAAAAATCATTCTAAGGTGTCTAACATATTCAAAGTATCTCATTTTACACATAATATATCCATCAATGACAAAATAAAAAATCTCAACATCCAAAAGATCTCCTTTTATCTATGATACATCCAAAGCATCTATGTTGTCCAAAGAATCCCTTTCATACACAATACGTTTAATCAAGATTATAAAAAAAAAATCATATGAATCACTTAATGTGATCCAAAAACATCTCTTTTGTGCATGATGCTGCACCATTCCAATAATAATAATAATAATAATAATAATAATAATAATAATAATAATAATAATAATAATAATAATAATAATAATAATAATAATAATAATAATAATAATAATAATAATAATAATAAAAAAGCATCAACTTCATACGTAATGCATCAATCAAAGATAAAAAAAAAATTAACAATGCTTCCAAAGCATCCCCTTTTATGTGCAATATATCTATCTAGCATCTAACATTCTTCAAAAACATTCATCCATGATAAAAAAAAAAAAATTATTTGATGCACCTAACGAGATCAAAACGTCCTCTTCCGCTTGAACCGTATGCTAGGATAAAAAAGCATTTGACACATTCACTGTGATCAAAGCATCTCTCTTGACTTAATATATCTATCTAATTAAAAAAAAAATCAAAATATCACTTAATTATTTTTTAATATAGGTAATATGATCTTATAACATATATAGTATGCTCCGAGATAGATGAACCCTTCCTTCGAATCACAATAAGGACAAATGACATGAAAATTATAAGCAACTTCTTCATATCATTTTTTAAGGATAGCTAGTGTACCAAAATAGTTTTGTATCGTTACAAGCAACATCATAAAGGCACAACAGCTTTCTGTGGCACTTGCCAACCAAACTGAGGTATAAAAACTTATTGACCTAGGGGTCATTCCAAATGGAGGTACCAAGATGATTAGCAGGTTCTAGAGGCCCTTCCAAATACAATGATTTTGAATCATTTGATATTGAAAGAGATTGTCACAAAAAAGTAGAGGGGAAATTAGATTCCCTGCCTAATGCCAAATAGGAGAAGGAATTATTAATGATGTAATCATAATTGAGAGAAGAAATATAAGTTTTTATCTTGATAATGAATAGGGGGAACTTTATTTTATCAGGGGTACTCCTTAGAATATTGAACCAATGAGCATGAGAGATATGTGTCATGAAACAAATCAATTCTACGTCCCCATAACATTTTTCAAACCAATCTTCTTAAATATAAAATTATTTTTAATAGATTTATACAAGCCTTTTTCCATCTATATACTTTGATATCTAGAAGAGAGAAATAACTTTCAAAGTAAAAAAAAATTCTTAGATATCAATAAATAAAGTACACATCAAATAGTCAATATAAGATTTATATAGTTTGACACTCATTACTTATATTTTATAGAGGAAACATAATTTTTTAGTATGTGAAATCAATTACAAGCATTCTTGAGTTAACCCCGACTCAACCACAAATCCCTTCGTATATATTCTCATATAAATTCTCAAAAAAATTTAACACATCTTTTCTTTCACCCACTCCAGATTCAATAGGGAGAAGCTTAAGAGCACTCAAGGTATTTCCTGACTTCTCGCTCACCTATCAAAACCTAGAGATACATAGAGTATTTGTACAATAACCAAACCCTAACTTATAGGGTTCCTTTTCTTTGTCCTTTTCACATTATAAATCCTTATTCTTCTATGACGCTTGACTCCGAGAATTCAAAAATAATTATTGATCCCAATAATCTCTCACTCGATGGGTGTTTTTATTCATATTATATACATCTTGATGATAAATACTTTGCTTTGAGTTCTTTCCCTCAAATTTTTTGGTTTGGATTTCACTTTGTTGGATGAGGGAAAGAAGATATTGAAATAAAAAAATCCTAAAAATCGATAAATAAATCTTATATTAGCGTAAACATCAACAAAATAAATCATACAGAGTAAAGAAATCATATACCTCGAGCCACATGATAGATGCACTTGGTCGCATGGCTAATGAGTTGCTAGGCTACAAGCACCAACCTTAAGTGAATGTCAGAGTAAACCTAACTCGAGTTATGCTTAGTTCACCTGACCAACTAGTCTCACCCCAAGCTAGGTCCAATCTAAACAAGCACCCGAACCACATAATGAAAGTTGATCGGGCCGAAGCCAAGAGTGGCCATAATTATTTTTTTTAATATGAATTTATAAGATGAAGACATAAAAAATGTTAAACATAGTTTGAAAATATGAAAACCTTTATATAGAATTTACAAAAAATTAGAACAAAATTAAAAATGATAATAATTTAATTTAAATATAAGAAGACATGAATATAGTCAAGACTTATGATTTTGTTATTATCATATAAGAAGATATGAATATCATTAAAAATTTAATGTCATAAATTAAAATTAATTGATAATCTAAATTAATATGCCAAGGCATGAACATCATTAACGTCATTAAATGGATTTAATAATTTACATATCATGAGACAAAATTCAAAACAACTAATTAAATCTAAAGCATGCATCATCCCCCATTTTTTTATAATCGAAACCTTAAATTGATTAATACTATAAATTTAGGGAAATTAAATAATCGAAACATAG
Source organism: Musa acuminata AAA Group (assembly GCF_036884655.1). Classification (NCBI taxonomy): domain Eukaryota; kingdom Viridiplantae; phylum Streptophyta; class Magnoliopsida; order Zingiberales; family Musaceae; genus Musa; species Musa acuminata. Next base: position 32,831,248 of record NC_088342.1, on the reverse strand, counting down.
ATAGAAAATTTTAGAATTTAAATTAAATAAAAAGGATAGCAACGTACCTAGAGAATTAGAGAATATGACCTCCACAAATTGCTCACTGAAGTAAAATCGCTTGTCCGAAGTTCATCCCCTTTTTAAAAGAGACGAGAAAAGCTTCAAACAAGGTAATAGTTTAATTTTTTATTTTTGATAATTAAAAATAATTAGGTTAGTTCTTATTTGGTTGTTGAAGGTATGAAATTGAAATTAATGGTTGTGATGAAATTCCTTATAATGACATGTAGATTAGGAAATAGTTTAGAGCATTTTAGTCTAGAAACAAAAAATAGAGTGACTACATTCCTCTCCTTCGAGTCATTTGGTCCCAAATTCGATTTTCCTTGTTGGAAAAAAATGTACGGGTACTTCTTAACATTAAATCAATATAGTCCTAAATTTAAATTAAGGTTGTTTTTACCATTACTTACCGTATGGTTAACAAATCCCCTATAATTTCCTGAATAGGTCCAACTCGAACTTAACTAATTTGGGAGTGAATCTATATAAGTTTTCAACATATTTGGACCACACCAATTCATATCGCACAAAGAAATTAAGTTAAACTCATTCGGTAGTGGGAAGACATGCTTAAAGTGTTCATATTCTCTTAATAATTCGTTTTTACTTCAGTCACAAATATATTTCTTATCTTCAAATTCATGTTTCTTCTTCTTGTAGTAGGATGCATGAAAAGGGGGTATAGATATTCCATGCAACTACGGCCATAATTATATTATGGATCATTATCCAAATAGAAAGCTTCTGCTTCATTTGAGTGGAGCCATATATTGCAGAAGCATGGAAGCATGAACGAGAACAGTGATAGACAGTATTACCGATAAACAGTGTCCAATGAGAATGATCTTCGATGTCTAAATTGAAAAATTAATTCTTTAATAACCAAAGCGACAAAGATTGAAAATTATGTTAAAAGAATCAAATATCATGATGAAGGATCGAATATTATATTAAAAGATTAAATATCGTGCCAAATGTTCCAATGTTATGTTGGAGGAGAATAAGATGATATATATGAGGATATAACAATATGTGAAAAATTAACTTGTGGGAATACTTGACATGATATTTTCAAACCTTGGACGAAGACATAATGGATTACAATTAGTTGGATTACTAGATTGCTAAAAAAAAAATAAAGGTAAGAATCAAACTCTTACTAGGCTAATCTAAGGGATATAATACCACACAAACCAGGTGATACTTGAGGATGTAGACGATGCAAACAGTGTCATTTTAGACTATCGATAGTAGTATCATCGAAAAAGTTGGTAGAATCATCAGAAATCTTATTTTCAAACACTTTTCCCTTATTTGATTTATATATATACACGTCCTCCCAGCATCATCCGTAGAATATTCATTTTTAAATTTGTTTAGTATTGTAATTTTTTTAAAGCTTTACTTGAGTTTCTTTTATTTTTGGATTTCAAAGTGTAAGTTTCAATCCTAAGCACCGGCATTGGAAGCAAGAAGGTTATAAATAATTATTAATCTTTATCCAAGGATCGATATTGAAAACTAATGGATTGGATAAAAGAAAAATTGAGAATGGACAAGAAAATCAAACTATTATAAATTGATGTCTCTTTATCTTATATTTAAATTATATTATTTATTTATTTAAATTAATTTTCATAAACTTGTTTTCTTTATTGTTCAAAATTTTAAGATTTACTAAAGCTTGCATAAGTACTAATTCACTTCCTTGGAAGGTCATGAACATCCGGAAAGCTACATGCAGTCCTTACCATACGGTGCTACCAAACTTGGTGGACCACATTCTTCTGGACCTTATTATGATCACGATGCTTAATGCTTTGTCTTCAGGAGGAGGAAAAAGAAGAAACAAAAAAGAAAAGAACAGTGTCTTCAATCCTTCTCATGCATCTCTGCTTAACAAACAACACTAAGACTTCATGAGGGGAAGCAGCCTTCGTAAAAGTAAGTGTTCATGTTACCTCCGGGAAAGCATGCTAATTAATGATTCCAGTCTCCTGGCTGCATAATTCGTGCTTTTGTTCTCTTGAGAAGAAAGCCGAATTCCCAAATATACAAGGTGGCCGGTTTTACTAAAGAATGTTCTCTTCTCTTCCATCTTTAGTTCCTTTTATAGTTTATCATCTGGCATTCTATCATCTCATTCTGATGTTTAAGAATCCTTGGGGGTAATCTACAATCGAAGGTTAGAGAGAACTAAATTAGGGTGTGATTAGAGTAAGAGCGTGCGGCGGCGTGCAGAGAAATAGAGAGAGAAAGTAAGGTTTCTGAGTTTTTCTGCTTGACGATCGGTGGCCAAACGTTGTCAGTTTCAGCCCAAATTTTATGTGAAGAATCCTTGCAGCAAACTCTACAATCCTAACGGTGTTGATCTGTAGTTTACCCTCTCTAAGGTACTTTCCTACGATATCCACTCCGTGAGACCTAGAATTCTCTTTTGAGGAGATCCATCCTAACGAAGATATAATATTCTTGAGCCAAGATCTATGATCTTGATGTTATTCTAACCTATTGTAAACCTGTTATCATTATTATTGATAGTAGAAGTTTGAGGTGGACTACGGTCCCGTGGTTTTTCCCACATTGGGTTTTCCACGTTAAAAAGATTTGGTCTCACTGTGTGATTGATTTATTGCTCTATTGTTTATGCTGTGCTGATTGGTATTAGCATTTTGATATCAAGTTGGTATTTTGATGAGGAACCCATTTTGATACACAAAGAGGGAAAAGATTATTCCGCATTAACAGGTTTCTTCCCAACAAGTGGTATCAGAGCATCAGGTTGTTTGGTGCTAGTTTTTCTTGTGTGATTGAAATGGAGCAGTCAGATGGTATGATTAAATTGAACTCATCAAATTATTCCACTTGGAGGCGTCTGATGGAAGATTTGCTCTATTGCAAAGATTTATATAAGCCTATCAAGGTTAAAGATAAACCTTCTACTATAGACGATGAAGAATGGGAAGTTCAACATAGAAAAGCTATTGCCTATATTAGAAGATGGATGGATATAAACTTGCATGAGCATATTTCAGATGAAATCAGAGCTGATGTTGTTTGGCAAAGGTTAGAAAATCTCTTTGCCAAAAAGATAGTGGGAAATAGAATTTTTCTCCTCAGAAGGCTTGTAAATTTGAAGTATAAAGATGGTGGTAACATTGTTGAGCACATAAGCCTATTTCAGAGTCTTGCAAACAAGTTGGTTGTTATGAAAATGAATATAAATGATGAGATGCAGGGATTATTACTTCTCAGCTCTTTACCAGAAAGTTGGGAAACGTATGTTGTGACTATTTGTAACTCCACGCCAGAGGGGACTCTAACCATAGATATGGTTAAAGACAGTTTGCTAAATGAAGATGCAAGAAGGAAAGAACAGGGTGAATCTTCTTCTGGTGCATTTGTTACTGAAAAACAAGAAAGACATGGAAGAAGTCATAGCAGAAATCCATATGGTTATAGAGGAAGATCCAAGTCTAGAAGAGATATCAAATGTTTTTACTGTAATAGGCCAGGTCACATGAAGAAAGAGTGTAGGTTTTGGAAGCGAGAACAGAATGAAATGAAGAAAAATGAAAAAGAGACCAATACAGTTGCTGCTGAAGGTAATATCACTATTGTTTGTGATGAAGGTTGTGTCAGTCTTGTAGCTCAGGACAGTAACTGGGTAATTGACTCTGGTGCTTCATTTCATGTTACTTCTCATGGTGATTTCTTTAGATCTTACAGTGCTGGTGATTTTGGTAATGTCAGAACGGGAAACAATGGTACATCTAAGATTGTGGGTATTGAAGATATTTGCTTGGAGACCAGTATTGGGAGCAAATTGATACTCAAAGATGTAAGGCATGTTCCAGATATTCGTCTTAACTTGATATCTACAGGTAGACTTGATGATGAGGGCTTTGCACATTATTTTGGTGAAAGTAAATGGAAACTCACTAAAGGTTTTCTAATTGTGGCAAAAGGAAAGAAGATTAACTCTTTTTATGTCATGGAAGCTAAGCTACACAAAGGAGAGATTAATGCAATTCGAAAAGGTGAAAGTATAGATCTTTGGCATAAGAGGCTTGGACATATCAACGAGAAGGGACTTCAAACTCTTGCTAGAAAGCAGTTCTTACCAGAGTTGCAAGGTACATCTCTTAAATCTTGTGATCATTGCTTAGCTGGAAAAACACATAGAGTTGCATTTCAGATATATCCATCATCTAGAAGATCTGATGTTATTGATTTAGTTCATATTGATGTTTGTACTATGCAAACTAGAACTCTTGGAGGTGCTCTTTATTTTGTTACTTTTATTGATGACCATTCTAGAAAAGTGTGGGCTTTTGCTTTGAAATCTAAAGACCAGGTACTCGATGCTTTCAAAGAGTTTCATGTCAATGTTGAAAGAGAAACTGGCAGAAAGCTAAAGTGTATTCGATCAGATAATGGTGGCGAGTACAGGGGTCCTTTTGAGAATTATTGCAGGTTCCATGGTATCAGGCTTGAGAAAACAGTTCCTAAAACTCCTCAACAGAACGGTGTGGCAGAAAGGATGAACAGAACCATTGAAGAAAGGATTAGGTGTATGCTTTCCCACGCCAAGTTACCAAAGTCATTTTGGGGGGAGGCTATGAGAACTACAGTTGACCTGATAAATCTTTCTCCATCAGTTCCTTTGCAAGGTGATGTTCCAGAGAGAGTATGGAGAGGAAAAGATATATCTTATAATCATTTGAGAGTCTTTGGGTGTAAAGCATTTGTTTATATTCCCAAAGATGAGAGGTCCAAGCTTGATAATAAGGCAAAAGCATGTATCTTCTTGGGATATGGTCATGAAGAGTTTGGGTACAGATTATGGGATCCAATGAATAAGAAGATTATTAGAAGCAGAGATGTTGTGTTTCTTGAAGACCAATTGTTTGATGATGGTGATAATGTTGAGAAGCCAGAAACCTCTATTTATATTCCTTGGAGTTTGGGTCCAGTTCCTTCACCTGTAGTTCATGATGATCATGGGGGAGATGAACAAGAAGATTGTGGTGAGAATACTAGTGATGATACACCTACAGTTGATGATGCTGAACCAACTGAACAGGCACCTCCACCACCAGTTGAGATTCCATTGAGAAGATCTACTAGAGAGCGACAACCCTCTACCAGATATCCTCCACATGAGTATGTTATGCTTACTGACGGGGGAGAGCCAGAAACTTACCAAGAAGCTATTCTACATGAGAATAAGAGTGAGTGGGTTAAAGCCATGCAAGAAGAGATGAGATCCTTGCTTGAGAACCACACCTATGACTTGGTAAAGCTGCCGAAAGAGAAGAAAGCTCTCAAGAATAAGTGGGTTTATAAATTGAAGACTGAAAATAATAGCTCACAACAAAGATACAAGGCACGACTAGTTGTGAAAGGATTCAATCAGAAGAAAGGTATTGACTTTGAAGAAATATTTTCTCCGGTTATGAAAATGTCCTCTATCTGAGTTGTTCTTGGTTTGGCTGCCCGCTTGAATTTAGAAGTTGAGCAACTTGATGTAAAAACAACATTTCTTCATGGTGACTTAGAAGAAGAAATTTACATGGAGCAACCAGAAGGTTTCGAAGTCAAGGGAAAAGAAAATCTGGTATGTAAGCCTAGGAAAAGCTTATATGGACTCAAACTGGCACATAGACAGTGGTACAAGAAGTTTGATTCCTTTATGATGAGCCAAGGGTATGATAGAACCACATCTGATCATTGTGTGTTTATGAAGAAATTTTCAGATGATGATTTTATTATTTTACTGCTATATGTTGATGATATGTTGATTGTTGGCCATGATGTTGGAAAAATTGAAAAGCTTAAAAGAGAGCTAAGTAAGTCTTTTGCCATGAAAGACTTAGGATCGGTGAGACAAATACTTGGCAAGAAAATTCTTCGTGATAGGAAGAAAAGGAAGATTTGGCTATCTCAGGAGACTTACATTGAAAAGGTTATTGAAAGATTCAACATGAGTAAAGCCAAAGCAGTTTATTCTCCACTTGCAGGTCATTTCAAGTTGAGTTCAAAACAATGTCCTACAAGTGAGAAAGAAAAAGAAGAAATATCCAGAGTGCCTTACTCATCTGCAGTAGGCAGTTTGATGTATGCTATGGTTTGTACTAGGCCAGATATAGCTCATGCAGTTGGAGTTGTTAGCCGATTTCTCTCAAATCCTGGAAAGGAACATTGGGTAGCAGTGAAATGGATATTAAGATATCTAAGAGGTACTTCCAGGTTGTGTTTATGTTTTGGTGATGATGAACCTGTGTTAGAAGGGTACACAGATGCAGACATGGCAGGTGATACTGATTCCAGGAAGTCCACTTCGGGATTCTTGATGACATTTGCAGGAGGAGCAGTCTCTTGGCAGTCTAAGTTACAGAAGTGTGTTGCTCTATCAACCACAGAAGCAGAATACATAGCAGTTACTGAAGCCTGCAAGGAAGCTTTATGGATGAAAAAGTTTCTACAGGAATTGGGCTTGAAACAGGAAGGATATACTGTTTACTGTGACAGTCAGAGCGCTATTCACCTCTCCAAGAATTCAACATACCATTCTAGATCCAAGCATATTGATGTGAGATATCACTGGATTCGTGATGTGCTTGAGATGAAAGAATTATAGTTGGAAAAGGTGCATACCAATGATAATGGTTCAGATATGTTGACAAAGTCTTTGCCTAAGGAGAAGCTTGAAGCATGTAGTCGAAGAGCGGGCTTGGTACAGCCCATCATATGAGCTGGAGGGGTAGAATTGTTGTGTCCAGTCCATATGTGGGCTTGGACAATTTGGGCCATAAGCCCAAATCAACTAATTGAAGATTAGAGAGAACTAAATTAGGGTGTGATTAGAGTAAGAGCGTGGCGGCGTGTAGAGAAAAGAGGAGAGAGAAATAGAGAGAGAAAGTAAGGTTTCTGAGTTTTTCTGTTTGACGATCGGTGGCCAAACGTTGTCAGTTTCAGCCCAAATTTTATATGGAGAATCCTTGCAGCAAACTTTATAATCCTAACGGTGTTGATCTGCAGTTTACGCTCTCTAAGGTACTTTCCTACGATATCCACTCCGTGAGACCTAGAATTCTCTTTTGAGGAGATCCATCCTATGTGATGAAGATACGCTATTCTTGAGCCAAGATCTATGATCTTGTTGTTATTCTGATCCTCTAGTTATTCTAGAGAAGGCCTACTGTAAACCTGTTATCATTATTATTGATAGTGGAAGTTGGAGGTGGACTACGGTCCCGTGGTTTTTCCCACATTGGGTTTTCCACGTTAAAAAGATTTGGTCTCACTGTGTGATTGATTTATTGCTCTATTGTTTATGCTGTGCTGATTGATATTAGCATTTTGATATCAAGTTGGTATTTTGATGAGGAACCCATTTTGATACACAAAGAGGGAAAAGATTATTCCGCATTAACATGTTTCTTCCCAACAGTTCACAATCTATTGATTATTATTTTTGTTTCAGATTTACAAGGGAAGCATGTTTTCAGGCCACACACTCGAACAATTATTTTAGGCCACCACAACATCAGCATGATAGTGTGCAGTAGTAATTTATACTTTGATTTGTTCCATCAAATTCAAACTGTTATGCATTAAAATAAAAATAAAAAAAGAGTAAAATAAGCTTTCTTGAATTCGTCGCACAAGATAAAAGAGGAGGATTTATCTCGTGCATCCATCAGCTTTTCAACGTGAAGCAATGGCTGCTAAGGATGGGCTTTTTTCTCTATGGTTGGAGAGCAGGATTTACTTCTTGGATACTTTGAGACTAAATCAAAGATTATTCAAGACTGCATTGAGGGCAAACATACTCTCTACCGTGGGAGATCAGAAACTTAATTGCTGACATCTTTTATTACGCTTCAAAGTTTCAATCTTTTTTTTTGTTTGTTTGCATTATCGGAGGTGTAATAGTGTTGTATATTGGGCAACTACTAAGACTAGACATGAAGGCTCAATTACTTTTTGTCTTTTCCTTTTTTCTTTTTTTAAAGGAACACTCTCTTTCGGAAACAATATCCACTTTGTACCATCACCAACATAGGTCATATTGTAAACTTTCTGTTTTTCAATTAAAATCTTCAGTTTTTTTAATAATAATAATAATAATAATAATAATAATAATAATAATAATAATAATAATAATAATAATAATATGTAATGATGTGTGAATAAGTCAAAAAAAAATGTAATGATATGTGAATAATAATAATAACTATGACTTGATTATTATTTTTTATTACTTCAAGCAATGACTTAATAAATCAAATGGAATATGCTGAGAGTTAATTCTTAACAAGATACAACTGAATGAGATGAATCAATCCTATTTTTCAAGTTTATACATTATTCATGATTCAAGGGTAGGAGACATATTAGTGTCTTTAATAATACTCAAAGGTTTTAGAGCTCTTGATTGGACGGGACCATAACAATGGTGATGATGGTTGTTGCTATTGCTTCACTAATGGCAGGGTGCTTCATGGTGGTGGTGTGCGATTGTGATGGTGGCTATTGTTGCTACTTCACTAGTGGTGGTGTGTGGCATGAAGGGAATATGAAAGAGAAGAGGAGGGGGCGGCAGGAGGGAGGAAGAAAAATGATCTCTCAACCTTAAGGATTCTCCCCTTATTTAGACATATAACACTACAATCTCTTAAATTTTATTCATTAGTGACAAAGTTACAACTTATAATATTTATATAAAGATGAATACCTCTTCGATGAGTATTACATACCTCATTTATAAAAGATACGAGTAGCAATTCATAAAATAAATATAATAAATGTCACATATCTCAAAAGAGATACGTAGGATTCATATAATGAAGATATATATATATATATATATATCTACTCTAAGATCTTATATCATATGCACTTTAAGATGTATGCATATCATCCCCTTTGTTGATTCACATACAAGCTCAAAACAAAAACTTAATACAATATGTCATATGTTCAAATCCTAATATAATCTAATAAAAAAATAAAAATACATATTGGATTGTTCTTCCATTGATGTTTAGGCTCATGTTGTTTTAAGGTAGCGATCCAAAGCTCTTCGGGTCCTCTTGGACTATCATAATAGTGTGGTGTCTTGGACCATCGTAATAGTATGGTGTCATTCTGATCTTATTATATAAAAAAAAAGAAAATAAAAGCTAGTAAAGTTTGACTTCCCAAAATTTAAACAAATGATAAAATTTGAGTAAAAATGTTTTGGGCACTGTCAATTAACACTGCGGTAATTCAGAATCCTAACATTGTTCCCTTAGCTTCCTCCTTGTTTTGATTGACTCATGTCTAGAGACTCAATAGGGATCCATGGATGCAGCTCTTCTTTCTTTCTAGCAACACATAGCAGTTGACGTGAGCTTGCAAGATCCACTTTTCTGTAGTTGACCATCTTTGGATTCTTATAAGAAAAATCAGACATCAAGTTCAAAGATCATGTGTATTCCAAATGCCTATAATATAAATAATTAATATGCAACGGCTTCAGATGTATTTTGCTGTTCCATACGCAAAAGACTTCGCTCGTTCAGAATCTAATCCTCTGTGATTAGATTAATATGTAAACAGAAAGAATATAGCTGCAATTCCATTAATATGTAAACAAAAAGAATATAATTCAATTCCGCTCTCTGAAATTATGCACTCATTTAAAATGTCAAACAATAATGTCGCGAGTTACATTACAAAAACTGAAAAGATAAAATGATGACATTGTTAAAGTAGAATAGAAGACAAAAATTACTGAAGAAGATGATTTGTATTAACATGTCCCTCTCCTAAGAGAGGATTTCTCTCAATAGATTAGAGGATTTCTCTCAATAGAGTAAGAGATTTCCTCATATAGTTAGGAAAATCTTATCTGTTATCATGTTCCCGTAAGATGGTGCTCCTATCAAGGATATAAATCTTAGATCGATGTAATACAAAATGTTGACGAGCGAGAGGCTTCATGAGTGAGTCGGCTAACTTATCAACCGAATGGACATGAGAAACTCGTAGTTGACGGCGGACAACTTAATCTTGCATAAAGTGGAAGTCGATAGTAATATGTTTTATGCGGGAGTGGAACACCAGATTAGCGCACAAATATGTATCTTCGACATTATCACAATATATTATAGGAGTGGAGTTGATGTTGAGTTCCTAGAGCAGATTTATCACTAAATTGAGTTCTGTAGTGGCAGTGGCAGTGGCGATGGCACGGTATTCAGTTTCAGTTGTAGACCATACGATTGTCTTTTGCTTCTTAGAACTTCAACTGATTGGATTAGCACCAAGGAAGACAATATACTCTGATGTGGATGTTCTATCATCAAAGTTGTCTATCCAATCAACATCGGTAAAGGCATGAAACTGAAGTGGAGAGTGTTTACAAAGAAAAAGACCAAGATTGAGGGTCCCCTTAAGATATCGTAGGATTCGTTTGACCGTAGACAAGTGCATAGTAGATGACTTCTGCATAAACTGTGATAATTTGTTGAGTACAAATGAGATATCGGGACGGATGAGAGCTAAGTACTGTAGGGAACCAACGACTTGTCGGTATTGAGTGGGTTCTGTAGTAGGACTTCCATCAGATAATTTGAGAGAGCCACAAACAAAGAGAAGAGTTGTAACCACATTTGCGTCCTACATGTTTGTTTTGGATAATAAATCTTGAATGTACTTTCTTAGTGATAGAAAGAGACAAGAAGATGTGAATGTAGTCTCTATACCCAGAAAGTAGTTCAAGGGTCCTAGATCTTTGATACTTGAAATCTTTCGATGAATTAAGGTCATTTTCTCCTTCTTTCTTTTTGCTATTCACAAAAAAAAAAAAAGAGAGACTTATCCTAACAAACCATGATATGCTACTTGACATCTTAAGAATTTATGACTTAGTTTTGTTATGCATTTCTTCCCTTCTTCGTTCTTGTTTACAATGACAAAAGGGAGAAAGAAAATCGCTAGCACCTCAAGAGATTGATAAATCAATTAATGTCATTTTGAATTTCTTATGATTTTGATTATTTGAATCTAAATAAGATTTTTCCAATCGAATCATGAACCTTCTATTGATTTCTTAACTTGAGATTTTCTTTTATGAATTAAGATTTTTTACTCTTTATTTTCATATGATTCTTGCATTTTGTTTAAGAGAAAATTTTCTATATGAATCATGCCTTTTTATATTCATATGATCTTATCTTTCATGATATGATTTTTATAATTCTTTGTATTCATGAAGTATATCTCAACACCAAAATTCTCTTGATATTCTTCATGTGATGATATGAAATTATGCATGAAATACTCATGAATTTATGTTAATGCATAAAAATGAGAAGTTATGATCATGCATGGTAAGATGTAATGTAATTTAACATTTTGATACCATCATGATTTGAATTATTTATGATTTGAAATAATGCATGCAATATTATGATTTGTTGCTAAAATGATGCATCATGAATGCTTGCGTATCATGTATGATATGCTCATAGTGATGATTTATTTTTGGTATCATGCATGAAGTAAGGATGTAAGATTTTAAAATTATACATATTTTAATTTGAAACTATAATGATGTATAAATATACTAAAATAAGATTGATACTTTACCTTTGTCATGATTTAAAAATTATTGTAAACAGAAAAATATTATAAAATTACTTTCTTCCCTTCTTTTTGACAATGACAAAGGGGAAAAAGAACTAGCTTGCATGTTCTAAAATGATGTAAAATTTACTAGCTTGCATGGTGCAAAATTTGTTAGCTTGCTTGATATAAAACTTGCTATCTTACTAGCTTAAATATCTAAAACTTGCTAGCTTGCCCAACTCAAAAGAGAAGCAAGAATTACTAGCTTGCACATCCCAAGTAGAAGCAAAATTGCTAGCTTGCACTTCTCAAAATCGAAGAAAGAATTTACTATCTTGAACATCACAAAAAATTACTAGCTTGCACTTCTCAAAAGAGAAGAAAGAATTTGCTATCTTGAGCATCACTAAAAATTGCTAGCTTGTCTATCTTAAGAAGCAAAAGTGTAAACTTTACGATCTTACACATCTTTAAAATTAATGATGATTTGGTGATTAGGGATGTTATAAAGTAATAAACAATTTGCTAGCTTGTTGTTAGGATCAAGAGTGGCACTAAGAGGGGGGGGGGGGGGGGGGGGGGGGTGAGTTAGTGCAGTGAAAATTTTTTTGATTTCGTAGAAAGTTCGTCTCGATTCAAATCATTTCGAAAAGATGCTGAACTTCAAACTTTCATAAGAATGTAAGGAGAAGCTCAAGGAGATTTGCAATAAAGTAAATTACACAAAATGAAAAGCAAACTAGAATTTAGAGTGGTTCGATCAATGAGACCTACGTCCACTTCAGATTCCTCCTCCGTCGAGGTCACCAACGTCCACTAAAGGCCTTCCTTCAATAGGTGAAGACCAATTATCTTTTACAGCACTTTCTCCATTTATCAGGTTTAGGAGACAATCCTTACAAGTTTCACTCCTCTTTCTTGGATGGTTACAAGGCTAAGAGAGGGAGAAGGAGAACTCTTCTCACTTTTACAATACTTTTTATTAGGAACGGGGTCGGCACTAAGAGGAGGGGGGGGGGGGAGGGCGGGGGTGGGTGAATTAGTGCAGTGGTAAAAATTACGTTTTCAAAAACTTACGTACGATAAAATCTGTTTACGATGAAAACCAATCTTAGAAAGTGTTTAACTTTAAAACATTTATAGGAATGTAATAAGCAAGTGAAGTAAGTAAATCAGTTTGCAATGTGAGAATTAAAAGCAGAACAAGAATGCAAATCGATTTATAGTGGTTCAATTGTCGTGACCTATATCCACTCTGCCGATTCCTCTTCCGTCGAGGCCACCGGCATCCACTAATGATCTTCCTTTAATAGATGAAGATCAATCTCCTTCTTACACCCCTCTTCTCCTTTTTATGTGTTTAGGAGACAATCCTTACAAGGACTCACACTCTTACAGAATTCTAAACTTAGAGTGGAGGAGGAAATTTCTCAAGAGATTACAGTAGTGTTTCTTTACTTTTAAACTTTCTGTGCTTGTGTATTTTATCCAGGGATGAGAGGGGTATTTATAGGTTTCAAGTTGATTCAAACTTGGAGCCTAAAAACATCTCATCCCGGGTTTCCCGGGCACGGGCAGTACCACCGCTTGCGTTGGGCGGTACCACTGCCAGTGTTAGTCTGACACTGACACTGAGCTGGGTGGTATGTACCACAGTCTAGTCTGGCGGTATGTTAGAACCCTTGCAGATTCTAAACTTGGGGTTGATCTCTTTAGGGGATCGGCCTCCTTGGAACTCTATAGGGGTTCCTCCCTCCAAGTTGCTGCTCAAAGGCTGCAGAAAAGATTCATCTATTGCTTATCAAAAGAGAAGGAATACATGGCTATTTATAGGGCTTCTAAACCCTAACTCCTAATAGGACTCCTACTTAAGACTCTTACTTCTAACCAACTCCTAATAGGACTCCTACTCAAGACTCCTATTCCCTTACAACTCCTAATTCCTCTCTAAGAAAAAACCTCCTACATGAATGCCCCTCACAATTAGGACTCTCCTAGCTAGAGTCCTAACAGAATGTCCCTCTCAATTAGGACTCTCCTAGCTAGAGTCCTAACATTTTTACATGAATGTCCCTCTCAATTAGGACTCTCCAAGCTAGAGTCCTAACAGACCCGCCCTCTTCAAATCAGCCTTGTCCTCGAGGCTGATGATTCATGAATTCTGGGAATTTGATCTTCAAGTCGTCATAGTTCTCCCAAGTGGCATCTTCTTTTGGTAGGTTCGCCCACTGTATTAGCACTTTATTAGTGGGTCGTCGTCGTCGAGTCACGATCCGTCGATCAATAATGGCACTTGGCTGGGTCTGGAGTTCTCTTTGGGTAGTCATATTTGGTGGGTGGCTTTGGGCTGTCTCCAAGCACTTGTTTAAAACTTCCGGTTGGCTGTTGGTTTGTGGGTGATATGTCGTACTCCTTTTCAATTTAGTACCCTGCATATAGAATAACTTTGTCCAAAATCTGCTATTGAAGATGCAAGTAGAATTTGTCACAAGCACAATGCGTCCCTTATAGTGTAATTCTTTTGAGTCCCAATTGTAATGAGCCATGGGGCTTGGTGCTTCCTCCAATTTTTTTATAATCTTACTAGTATCTGAATCTTCCTGCCATTCCATCTTAATATCCTTAAGGAAGTCGCTGGTCGGAAGTGAAACGGTCGAAACTTCAACTTGCTCGGGTAGCTGCGAAAGCGCATCTGCAAGAACATTCTCTTTCCCCTTTTTGTAAGTTATTTCAAAATCAAATCCAAGAAGTTTTGTTACCCATTTTTGCTGCACGGGGGAAGATATCTTCTGCTCCAAGAGATATTTTAGGCTTTTATGGTCGGTCTTGATTTGAAAGTATCGCCTGATCAAGTACAATCTCCACCTCGTTGCTGCGCGCACAATGGCGAGCATCTCCTTATCATATGTTGACATATTTTGATCGGAGGGAGATAATGCCTTGCTAGTGTATGCGAGTGGTCGACCATCTTGCATGAGAATGGCTCCAATTCTGACTCTAGATGTGTCGGCCTCAATAACGAAGGGTCGGTTGAAATCTGGTAGTGTTAGCACCGGCGTCGTCGTCATGGCTGCCTTAAGTTTGTCGAAGGCAGCGGAGGCTCTGTCCAACCATTGGAAGACATCTTTTTCTAGTAAGGAAGTAAGTGGTGCACTGATCTTTCCATAGTTTTTCACGAACTTGTGGTAGTAGCCTGTTAAACCCAGAAAGCCATGTAGCAATTTTATGTTTCTCGAGGTCAGCCAGTTTTGCATTGCTCCAATTTTGAAGGGGTCCACTGCCACACCTTCCTCTGATATGATATGCCCAAGATATTTCACCTTTTGTTGAAGAAAGCAAAAATTCGTGGTTGTTGTGTGTTCAAAATGTGGTTTTCCGTATGTCTTCTTCACATGCTCGTATTTGATGATACCCGGATCAAAGGTCCAGCTTTGTAAAGATTTGTGCTCCCTTTCATCTAGCAATTCATCTACTATTGGAATAAAGTATTTGTCCTTGATGATTATGCCATTAAGAGCTCGGTAATCAACACATATTCGCCTTGTTCCGTCCTTCTTGCGTACAAGTAGCACCGGCGAAGAGTAGAGGTTGCAACTTGGCCGAATAACTCCTGTTTCGAGCATCTCTTTTATAATCCTTTCTATTTCATCCTTCTGTAGATGTGGATACTGATATGGCTGAGCATTTGCTGAAGATTTGCCTGGAAGAATCATTATACAATGATCATGCCGACAGGTAAGAGGTAGGTTGCACGGTTCGTCAAATATATTTGAAAATTCAGCAAGCAAAGGAAGTAGATTTGGATCTTCAAATTCTGTTGGCTCTCCCTTAGTTTGCTGCTCAAGTTGTACCAAAAAGCCGCTGCATGCTTTATGCAAAACATTCTCCATTTGTTGTGTGCAAATCATTGTTATGTCGCCCCCACGTTTCCCATGCAATGTCACCTGTTTCTCCTTACTGTAAAATTTCATAATTAGTTTCATAAAATTCCAAGAAATATCACCTACTGTCATCAACCATTTAATTTTGAGCATGGCCTCATGATTGTTAAGAGGGAGAAGGAAGAAATCTACAATTATCTCTTGGTCCTGCAGCAATAGTTTCTCCTGCAAGCGCCTATGGTCACAATTCAAAATCCGTCCGTCGATGACCTTAACATCAAACCTGCAGCGATTCTCGATAGGTAATGATATCCGAACAGCAAGCTTACTATTTAGGAAGTTAGTAGTACTGCCCGTGTCGATGAGAACAGTGATTGGTTGTTGTTTGAGAAGGCCTCCAATTTTCATCGTTTGCGGGTTTGAGTAGCTAGCTAGTGTATGTACCGTAACTTCAGTCGGTTGTGGCTCTTCTTCTGCATCTTCTTCTTCATGTTCAAGGCTCTCTTTTGGATGTTCAATGACCTCTTCTTCTATCGGTTCAATCATAAGAAGTCCCCCTTTACTACAGCGATGCTCACGGCTCCACGGCTCGTCACAATGCCAACATAACCCCTTCGCATATCGCTCCCGAAGCTCTTCCCCTGTTAACCTTTTTGGTGCAGGGACTTGGTCGACAGTAGGGGGGGCTGAGGGCTTCAATATTACTGGTTGAGGAGCGACCCTAGTCCTCCGAGCTTCATGGTTCAATTGCACCTCTTGATGTCGTGCGAAAGAGATGGCTGCCATAAGCGTGTACGGTTGTCGCGCTTTAACTTCTCCTCGGATCTCCGGCTTCAAGCCCTCAATGAAGGTCCTCAATAGCTGTTTTTGAGACCAATCACGAGTTTGATTAGATAACCTTTCAAACCTGGTTTGGTACTCCTGAATGGTGGAGGTTTGTTGGATCTTTGCTAGTTGTTCGTCAATATTCTCGTAATCGGTTGGTCTGAAGCGAATCAGCAGTCCTTCTTTGAATTGACGCCATGAAAGGACTCCATAAGTATGTTCAAACCAGTCAAACCACTGTATAGCATCCCCTTCAAGATGTATAGCTGCAATTTTCACCATAGATACATCCGCGGTTTTGTGGTACCGAAAATATCGCTCCGCGCGCGAGATCCAACCAATCGGGTCTCCTTCTTCCCATCTAGGGAAGTCCACTCTCATGCATGGATAGTTGGGGTTGGTCATAGAGCCTACCCTCCCTTGGAAGTCATCTCTTTGGGCTTGGTGTGATTGGGCAAAGCTTTCTTCTTGATATGATTTCTTCGGGCTTAGTGGTCGGCCCAATCTGAGTTCGGTAAAGAGCGTCCGAATCTTATCCTCCATTCGCGCCTCCATGGCTTCGAATTTAGCATTGATTGCCTCCTTAGATGCCATAGTATATGGCCCCAAATCAATGATGTTAAGATCTCTCTTTTGCTATTGGGTTAAAGGCATGTATAGGTTGAGAGAAGTGATGGTCGAAAGTGTTGGTGGATTGATGGATGTAGGCTGCGGTTTAGGCTTGTTTTGTGGCTGTTTTGGGTGCAATTTGAGGGTGTGGTTTGGTAGAGTTTTAGGGCTATGGATGAAAGTTTTGGATCTGTGGTAGATGGTAGCAAAGGTTTGACAGAAATCCGTGGAAGTTGCAGCAAGTATGTGCTGTCTTGTAAGAGTAGAATTGTCGTCGAAGAAACAACGGTTTCTCGACGTAATTTCCACCAAAAACTTGAGAGAATTGAGGAGGGAATTGATAGCAAAATCACAGTTTATATGACAGCAAGGATATCTAATTTAATCAAGAAAATTTCGGCAGTATAACAGCAAGGAAATTGGTGCAAGTTGCAATTGCAGAATTGTCGTCGAAAAATTTCAGCGGGATACGATAAAAATTTGCAGCAACATAAAATCGTTTTTAGAGATGAATTTCTTAATAGATCAATCTTAGATGGAAGCCAAGATGATCTATGAAGTGTATAAGAAATTTCATTCAAAAAAGATTGCAAATAGATGGGTTAAGGCAACGATATGCAGCTGAAATTTTCTACAGCATAGATTTTCAAGTGCAGCAGATTGGACATAAAAGATAAGTAGTTTATATTGAGAATTTTTCGATGAAACCAGAGGGAAATCCACTGTTAAGAAGTGTCAAAGATGTCATAAAAATTTCGTAGAAATTTGGATAGAAAAAGCACAGTAGCAAGATCAAACAGATGGTGCTATGCGGCTGGAATTCTGCAATGTATCTTTCGTCGTAGAGATGAAAACTTTGTAACGAAAAGTTTATGCAGCAATATAGGAACAATTTTTTTTTTTTGAATTTTCAGATAAGGATAACTAAATTGCAGCAGCAGTAAGGTAGGAAACCAGAACCTGTTGCAATTCACGGGGAGATCAAAGGATGATCCGTGGTGGTGGAGATGATGGCGGAATTCGGTGACGATCTTTTAAGCAATTGTGGGAATTGCTTTGGATGGTTGTGGAGGGTTGATGGATGGCTGTGGAAGGGCAGCGAGACGCCAAGAACGCTGCTCTGATACCAGGTGTTAGAACCCTTGCAGATTCTAAACTTGGGGTTGATCTCTTTAGGGGATCGGCCTCCTTGGAACTCTATAGGGGTTCCTCCCTCCAAGTTGCTGCTCAAAGGCTGCAGAAAAGATTCATCTATTGCTTATCAAAAGAGAAGGAATACATGGCTATTTATAGGGCTTCTAAACCCTAACTCCTAATAGGACTCCTACTTAAGACTCTTACTTCTAACCAACTCCTAATAGGACTCCTACTCAAGACTCCTATTCCCTTACAACTCCTAATTCCTCTCTAAGAAAAAACCTCCTACATGAATGCCCCTCACAATTAGGACTCTCCTAGCTAGAGTCCTAACAGAATGTCCCTCTCAATTAGGACTCTCCTAGCTAGAGTCCTAACATTTTTACATGAATGTCCCTCTCAATTAGGACTCTCCAAGCTAGAGTCCTAACACGGTATCACCGCTTGGGATGCTGTGTTGGGTGGTACCACCACCCAGACTAGTGGTACCATCGCTTGGCACCCTGTTAGGGGTGGTACCACCACCTGGCACAGTCTCGGAGACTGTGCCACGACGGTGTCACCTCTTGGGGCACTTTTTGGGCCTCTCTTTGGGCCCAACACAGTCCTTACATGGGCTTAGCTGGCCCCTAATTGGGTTGGCCCAAATCCAAACCTAATTACGGACTAACTACGATTCCTAAGACATTTGCTAAGCTAAACAAGTCCCTATGTCTTGGTTTCTTCTGGCGAGCTTCCGGCGATCTTCCAGCGAACTCTCGGCAATGTTCTGGTAGACTCCCGATAGGCTCCTGGACTTCACGACGATCTTCTTAGCGAGTTTCGATGAGCTTCTCTAGCAAGCTCTGAGATTTCTTGGTCAATTCTGATAGAATTTTTGACGAACGTCCGGATTTCTGACGAACTCTTGAACTCCCAATGAAATTGCGTCATTGACTCCGGGACTTTATTTTGCTTCATGCCTTGCTATCATAGTTAATTCTGCATATGTAAAACACACATTGATCTAGACAATTGATACTAAGTATTAATCATGTTGTCCGGCATGTCATTGGTCCCTCGACACTTCATCCGAATCTTCGGCGCATTGTCCTTTCTTGCGGCCTATTGCCCAATCGGCCAATTGACTCCGCAACTTCAATATCCTTGGCGCAATATCTGCTCTTCTTGGCCCAATGCCTGAATCCATGGCCCGAAGCCTCCTGTCGATACGTCGACCGATCCATCAGCTCGACGTCCAATCTTCTGACATACTTTCCTCCGGCACAACATGATTCTTCCTACTTTAATTGTATCATCCTAATCGAAGCATCCTGCATCACTCAAAACGTAGATTAAAATATGAACAATTATCAATTGATTTCATTATCAAAATACGAGATTCAACAATCTCCCCTTTTTTTATGATGACAACCAATTGATGATGGAGTTAACCTTAACTCCCATAGTTTAAACAAACTCTCCCTATCAATATGCCATATTGATAGAACCTTGAATTCAAGCTGAATTCAAGTCATTGCAAATTTCATCTTTAATATTTGCAATACATCATCATGTATAACATGATCATACTTCTCCCCTTTTGTCATTAACAAAAAGGAGAAGTTTAATTCTCAAGCATTTAGAAATACAAGTTCAAATCATTGCATAATAAATATAATTTCCGATTTTATCATTATGCAAGCTAGCAAAAATTTTACAACATGCAAGCTAGCAATTTTTAGATGTACAAGTTGGCATATTTGCTTTCCTTTTGCAATGTGCAAGTTGCAAGTTTTTGCTTGTTGAGATATGCAAGATAGCATTTCTTGCTTTTGAGATTAGCAAGCTAGCAAGTTTGCCTCTTTTCAAATTGTGCAAGCTAGCAAATTTGCTTTCTAGTAAGTTTTGCTCTCCCTTTGTCATTGTCAAAAAGAAGGGAAGACCCTTTACATCAATTTTCAAATCATGACAAAGGAAAATAGCATAGATGATAATTCAAGTCATGAATGTCAAAATAATTATTTTATCATGAATATTTCATCATTTCATGCATCATTATCATAAGTTAAAGTATTGCATGCATAATACCAAATCATCATATATATAAAATATAAAATCATTATTACATGCATGATTCTAAATCATAATTCTAGAGTATTATTTCAGAAAATAATAATTATCGATTTTCATATTATTTCAAAAAATCATAGTGTTGCATGCATTTTTATCTAAGGGAAAAATTATAGTGTTGCATGCATCATTCCAAAACATTTCAAGCCATACAAGCCATACATATAAAGAAATTATGTCATGAAGGATAATACCAATTAAATACCAAAAGACATGATTCATATAATAAATTTCTTCTTTAAATAAAATACTAAGAAAAAATCATAAGTGTACAAAGAAGAGATCTTGATTAAAAAAAATCTCAAGTAATAAATCCAAGAACTCACAAGAAAAATTCAAGATTCATTTAGAAAATCTCCTCTTAAGAAGATAACAAGTATAATAGTAGGAGAATGATTAATAAAAAATATTGATTCATAACAAATCTTTAAAGTAATAATCAATTTATGAATACCGAAAGAACATTCATGATTCATTTAGATAATTTTTCTCTTTTGTAAATGACAAGAAGAAACATGGGAGATCAAATAAGAGATCTTGATTTATAAAAGGTTTCATATTATAAATCTTGAAAAATCAAGATAAAGCTTATTCAAATTCAAATCGTCATATCAAAATCATTTTCAAGAGATTCATAAAAAGATGATCAAATAGATTCATCAAAGTCAATAAGATAGAGAAAATAAATTTTCAAGAAAAATGCTTTTCTCTTTTTAGTTGTTTCAATTCATGTGATTTATTTCATAGAAGCGTGCCTTTTTCATTTATGCTAAATAAAAGCATGCATCAACGTTTAAAATCGAAAAAGCCACTTTCATTATCGTAAAAATCGATTATCCATAAATCTCAAGAATCATCATGCATAATTTCGAAATTTATTAAGCATAATCATTGTGCATCATTACTTTTGGCATGTTATCATTAATCATTGAGCATCTTTAATCAAAATCGAGAAATAATATGAAAATCAATATGATACACATTAATGCTTCTTAAAAACATAATAGGATTATCATTAGATTTAAATCTAATATTTTATTACTTTATCATAAAACATATAATTTTCATGATCATTACTAGAAGGATAAGCATGATTCCTAATTTTTTTTATATTTTCATTATATTATTAAACATGAAAATTTTAAAAATAATTAAACTAAATTAAAAATAACTCATTAAAAGCATCATGTAATTTTGAAATAAATTAAGGGAGTTTCAATTACCTCATCGTTGAAAGCCGTTAAGGCGTAATTTGCCACCTCGCCTTTGTTGATTTTCTCCTCGTCTTTGGAGGAGCTCGATTCATTCAAAGTCACCTTCTTTTTCTTACATTCATAGCAAGTAGTTGTGTTCTTTTTATTTTTTAATTTTTGTTTCATAAACTTTTTAAATTTCTTAGTGAGGAGTTTAAGTTCACCATCACTTGAGCTTATGCTGGAGTGGTATTTAAGTATTCTAAGTCCGAAATCCTTTCTGTTCTTTGGAAGGTTGTTCTTGAGTTCTTTACGTGCATTGCACGTTAATTCATAGGTCATTAAAGACCCTATTAGTTCTTTAATCGGAAAGGTATTCAAATTTTTTGATTCTTGAATTGCCATTACTTTTGAATCCCAATTCTTATTAAGTGAACGTAAAATTTTGTTTATAAGTTCAAAATCTGAAAAACTTCTACCAAGTGCTTTTAAACCATTGATGACATCTGTGAAATAGGTGTACATGTCTCCAATGGTTTCGCTTGGTTTCATATGAAAAAGTTTAAAATCATACATTAAAAGATTAATCTTCAAATCTTTTACTCTACTTGTGCCTTCGTGTGTGACTTCTAATGTGTGCCAAATCTCGAAATCCACTTCGCAAGTAGAAATCCGATTAAACTCATTTTTGTCTAAGGTGCAAAATAGAGTGTTCATAGCTCTAGCATTTAAGGAAAACATCTTCTTCTCTAAATCATTCCAATGGTTCATTGGAAGAGAAGACATTTGAAAACCAAATTCGACTATGTGCCATAAATCGAGATTCAAAGAAAGCAAGAAAACTCTCATTCAAAATTTTCAATAAGTGTAGTCCGTCCCATTGAAAAAGGGAGGACGATTGAGAGAGTGACCCGCTTGAAAGATGAAAAGAGCCATTTTTCTTTGGGTGTTAAACCAAATGAGAAATAATGAGGCTCCGATACCAATTGTTAGGAACGAGGTCGGCACTAAGAGGGGGTGGGGGGGTTGTGAATTAGTGCAGTGATAAAAATTACGTCTTCAAAAACTTTCGTACGATAAAATCTATTTATGTTGAAAACTGATCTTGGTAAGTGTTTAACTTTAAAACGTTTGCAAGAATGTAATAAGTAAGTGAAGTAAGTAAATCAATTTGCAATGCGAGAATTAAAAGCAGAACAAGAATGCAAACCGATTTATAGTGGTTCGGTCATCGTGACCTACATCCACTCCGCCGATTCCTCTTCCGTCGAGGCCACCGGCATCCACTAACGATCTTCCTTTAATAGATAAAGATAAATCTCCTACTTACACCCCTCTTCTCCTTTTCATGGGTTTAGGAGACAACCCTTACAAGCACTCACACTCCTCTTACAGAATTCTAAACTTAGAGTGGAGGAGGAAATTTCTCACGAGATTGCCGTAGCGTTTCTTTACTTTTAAACTCTTTGTGCTTGTGTGCTTTAACCAGGGATGAGAGGGGTATTTATAGGCTTCAAGTTGATTCAAACTTGGAGCCTAAAAATATCTCATCTCAGGTTTTCCGGGCACGGGCGGTACCACCGCCTGCGTTGGGAGGTACCACTGCCAGTGTTAGTCTGACACTAACATTGAGCTGGACGGTACCACCGCCCAATCTGGCGGTACCACCACCTGGGATGCTGTGCTAGGTGGTACCCACCGCTTAGAATGGTGGTACCACTACCTGGTACCCTGCCAGGAGCGGTGCAACCGCCCAGACTGGCAGTACCACCGCCTGACACAGTCTCGAAGACTGTGCCACGACGGTGTCACTTCTTGGGGCACTGTTTGGGCCTCTCATTGGACCCAACACAATCCTTATATGGGCCTAGCTGGCCCCTAATTGGTTTGGCCCAAATCCAAACCCAATTACGTGCTAACTACGATTCCTAAGGCATTTGCTAAGCTAAACAAGTCCCTATGTCTTGGTTTCTTCCGGCGAGCTTCCGGCGATCTTCCGGCGAACTTCCGACGAACTCTTGGCAATATTCCGGCGTACTCTCAGTAAGTTCCTGGACTTCACGACGATCTTCTTGGTGAGTACGGACAAGCTTCTTTGGCAAGCTCCAGAACTTCTTGGTCAATTCCGATAGAACTTCTAACGAACATCTAGACTTCCGACAAACTCTCGAACTCCCAACGAAATCGCGTCCTTGACTCCGGGACTTCATTTTGCTTCATGCCTTGCTATCGTAGTTAATTATGCACATGTAAAATACACTTCAATCTAGACAATTAATACTAAGCATTAATCATGTTGTCCGGCATGTCATTGGTCCCTCAATGCTTCGTCCGATTCTTTGGCATATCGTCCTCTCTTGTGGCCTATTGCTTAATTGGTCAGTTGACTCCACAACTCTAATATCTTTAGCGCAATATCTGCTCTTCTTGGCCCGATGCCCGAATCCACGGCCTGAAGCCTTTTGTTGATACATCGACCGACCCACCGGCTTGACGTCCAATCTTCTGACATGTTTTTCTTTAACACAACATGATTCTTCCTGCTTTAATTGTATCATCCTGATCGAAGCATCCTGCGTCACTCAAAATGTAGACTAAAACATAAACAATTATCAATTGGTTTCATTATCAAAATACGAGATTCAACACTTTTCACACCCCAAACACTTAGAATTTTTCACACATATGATAACACTTTGTTGCACTTTCATGTAGAAAAGGGTGGGATATTTAT
The DNA here is from genome assembly GCF_036884655.1 of Musa acuminata AAA Group. Lineage (NCBI taxonomy): Eukaryota > Viridiplantae > Streptophyta > Magnoliopsida > Zingiberales > Musaceae > Musa > Musa acuminata. The sequence goes on along the minus strand of NC_088342.1, from coordinate 32,807,087 downwards.
AGGCCCCAATGACTTTAAAAGTTGGAGCCAAAAAATTCAAATCCTTGGATTTCGGGATGCTAGCGGTACCACCGCCATTAATGGGCGGTACCATTGCCTGACAGAGCTTGGAGACCGAGCTCTGGTGGTACCACTACTTGATTGGGATGGTATCATCACTGGCAGCATTGATTGCCAGTGGTACCACCGCCCAGACCACTTGGGAGACTGGGTCTCCTGGGCGGTGCCACCACCGGTCATGTTTTCAGGGGCTGAATGGGCTATTCAATCTGGCCCAATTCAGCCCTGTTAAGGGTCCAATTGGCCCCTAATTAAGTTAGTGGGATTACCTCCAAATCTTAACTCAATTTATGGACTAACTATAATAATTAAGACAATTGACAAAGCATTCTTGTTCCGGTACGTCAATTGCTCTTCCGGCGATCTTCTGACGAACTTCCGACGAACTCCTAGCAAAGTTTCGACGGACTCTCAACAAGCTCTTTGACTTTACGATGATCTTCTTAGCGAGTTTTGATGAGCTTCTTTGGTAAGTTTTTGGACCTCCCAGTTGGTTCCGGTAGAACTTCCGATAAACGTCCAGACTTCCGACGAACTCTTGAACTCCCAATAAGATCTCGATCTTGACTTCGGCACAACACTTGATTTATGTCTTACTGCTATTGTAGTTAATCTTGTATGCTTTTCTCAACATATATATTAGATCAAATAATCTATAATTGATTTCATCATCAAAATTGGAGATTCAATAATCTCCTCCGTTTTTATAATGACAATCAATTGATAACGGAGTTAGCCTTAACTCTCCCTATCTATATGCCATATATGAGAAAAGACATTCTTGAATTCAAGGTATTTGAATTCAAGTATTAAACCAATAAGTTAAGATCATTTAAACTTATCAACATGCATATCATGATTTCTATCATGATTTAACACTCTCATAATATGATGCCACGTATTTATCATTGAAAATGATGTCCAGGCATGACATCCATTTTCAAGTCCAATCATAGACATTCATTATTTGTAAGTATGATACGAATTTCAAATATGAAATATAGCAAGACGACAAAGATAGCAATTCATCATTTCATGGCAAGATATCAATTGTAAAATAGCAAGCAAAGCTCAAGATATCTTATCATAATGAAAGACATTTATCAAGCATTCACAAAGTATACAAGTGTTTTTAATAAGCATTTATGATAAGATATATTGCATACATTTACAGTGCCAATTTGTCATCAATTTATCACTTTTTAGTATTATTTATCCCCCTTTATCATCAACAAAAAGGAGAACAATTCAACAATGCAAGTATGGTAAAAATTCATACAAATTTCATACTAATTTATTCAATCAATATTGCATCGTTGCATAGTAACATTCAAAAGTTCTCAATATTAAAGAGATAGATTCCATCAACTTCTCCCCCTTTGTCATCAAAAACTTTGCATGAAGAAGGAGGGTAAGGAGAGAATCCAATAAGAACCTAATTTGTGAAATGATTTGAATCAAAATATCATTTGAAATCAAATCGCCATTCTTGCAAGTAATCATCTCACATGAAAATTCATCTTTCAAAAATCAAGATATCCATTGTAATTCATAAAATTCATCTTTCATGAGAAGAATAAGAAAGAATTCATGGGAGGGAAAGAAGCACCATATGAAGGATAAAGGAAATTCCATGATTAAACCTTCATAAATCAATTCATTTCTCATTTAAAGATTCATAAGAGTGAAATCCGTGAGAGATGCATTTGTCAATGAATTCCATATGCTAAACATCATTAAGTGATAGAGCAAGGATATGAAGTAAACTTGATATCAAGGAAGATAATACCGAAATAAATTCATGAAAGCTCCATTCATGAAATACATTAAGAGAAGGCATTAAGTCCGGAAAAGAAATACAACAAACTTATGTATTCGGACAATTTAACATCCCTAATTCCCTTATAATGAAATCAAATTATTTTTCATTTAAGGGTTTTGTAAAGATATCGGCCAATTGATGTTTCGTATTAATAAACTCTAAGATTACATCATGATTATTAATAAAGTCTCATATAAAGTGATGCCTAATGTCAATATGTTTAGTTCTAGAGTGTTGAATAGGATTTTTGTTAAATATATTACACTTGTATTATCACATTTTATAGGAATATTCTTAAGATAAATTTTATAATCTTCTAATGTATTTTTCATCTATACAACTTGTACACAACAAGCACTAGCCGCAATGTATTTGGCTTCGGTTATGGATAGTGCAATTGAGTTTTGTTTCTTGGAGGACTAAGAGACAAGTACATGTCCTAAAAATTGACATGTTCCGAATGTGCTATTTCTATCTATTCGACACCCAGCAAAATCAGCATCGGCACAATCAAGCAATTCAAAATTTTTAGATTTTGGATACTATAATCCTAATTTAGGTGTTCCTTTTAGGTATCTAAAAATCCTTTTGACAACTTTTAAATGAGATTGCTTGGGGTTAGATTGAAATCTAGCACAAAGTCCTACACTAAACATGATATCCGATTTAGTTGGGTGAGGTATAGCAAACTACCTATCATACCCCTATAGACTTTTTTATCAAAGCTTTCTCCACCTTCATCAATGTCTTAGTGGAGGTACTCATAAGAGTATTGATAGCCTTTGAACTTTCTATATTAAATCGTTTTAGCAAGTCTAAAGCATATTTTGTTTGACTAATAAAATAACCATCCTTAAGTTGTTTGATTTGCAAGCCTAAAAAGAAGGTTAGTTCTTCCATTATGCTCATTTCAAACTCTAAACTCATGCATTTAGCAAACGATTCATATAAGGATTTATTTGTAGAGCCAAAAATAATGTCATCAACATAAATTTGAACAATAAGAAAATTATTTTCAAAATTTTTGATAAACAACGTAGTATCGACCTTACATTTAGAGAAATTATTTTGAATAAAAAAAGAGTTAAGTCTCTCATACCAAGCCCTTGGGTTTTGTTTTAAACCATAAAGAGCTTTAGTCAATTTACACAGATAATTGGGGAACTTATCATTCTCAAATCCGGGGGGTTGTTTAACATAAACTTCTTTAGAAATAAAAACATTAAGAAAAGCACTTTTAACATCCATTTGAAACAACTTAAAATTATTACTACTAGCATAGGCAAGAAGTATCCTTATGACTTCTAATCGTGCCACAAGAGTGAAGGTTTCTTCAAAATCGATATCTTCTTCTTTGTTGAAACCTTTGACCAATAATCTAGTCTTATTTCTAACCATGATACCAAATTCATCTTGCTTGTTTCTAAAGACCCATTTAGTACCAATAACTAAATGGTCGTTTGGCCTTGGAACAAGCTTCCATACCTTATTTCTCTCAAATTGATTTAACTCTTCTTGCATTGTGATAACACATGAATCATCTTTTAAGGCTTCCTCAATATATTTAGGTTCAATTTGGGAGAGAAAAACAACATTGACACAAAAATTCTTAAGAGAAGAGCAAGTTTGAACCTCTTTTGATGTATCTCCTATGATTAGCTCCTTAGGATGAGCATCTACATACTTCCATTACTTGGTTATGGATGTTTCGGAAGAAGATGCATCTAAGTTGCTAGATGGAGAAAGGGTTTCATTTAAATTTAAAGCATTAAAGTTAAGATCATCATCAAAATTATTTTTCTTAGTTATAGAAACTTTATTAAAAACCACATGAATAGACTTTTCTATAATCAAAGTTCTTTTGTTAAAGATACGAAAAGCCTTAGAAATAGAAGATTAACTAAGAAAAATTCCTTCATCCGATTTTGCATCAAACTTTCCTAAGGTATCTTTTTCATTCAAAATAAAACATTTGCACCCGAAGACTTTAAAATATAAAACATTGGATTTTTTGTTGTTCCATAAATCATAAGGAGTTTTTGAAAGCTTACTAGAACCCTATTCATAACATAGCATGTCGTATTTACGGCTTCAGCCCAAAAAAATATTTGGATAGTCTATATTCGTTTAACATGGTTCTAGCCATTTCTTGTAAGTTTCTATTTTTTCTTTCTGCTACTTCATTTTGTTGAGGATTTCTTGGAGTAGAGAAATTATGGTTGTATCCATTAGATTCATAAAATTCTTGGAAATCATGGTTTTAAAATTCACCACCGTGATCACTTCGAATTGATGAAATCATAAAACCCTTTTCGTTTTAAACAAGTTTACAAAACTTAGAGAAATACCTAAAGCAATCACTTTTGTGTGCCAAAAAGTAAGTTCATGTGTATCTACTATAATCATCAATGATAACTAAGGCATATTTGCTACCTCCTAGGCTTGATGTAGCAATTAGTCCGAACAAGTCCATATGGATCAATTACAATGGTCTAGAGATGCTTATTTGGTTCTTTGGTTTAAAGCTACTTTTTATTTATTTTCTTAGTGGACATGCATCACACACATTGTCTTTAATAAACTTAATGTGAGGAATTCCTCTTACAAGTTCTTTAGATGAGATTTGAGAGATTAGTTTCATGCTAGCATGACCTAATCTCCTATGTCAAAGCCAAGCATCATCATTTAAAACCGAAAGACACATTTCATTACAAAGATCATCAATGTTGATAGTGTATATATTATTTTGTTTTAAGGAAAGCATAGATGTGTTTTTGTATGGTTTTTCTATAATACAAGCATTCGATTCAAATCTAACAATATATCCTTTATCACATAATTGATTAATGCTCAAAAGGTTATGCTTTAAGCCATCAACTAACAACATATCTTCAATAAAAAAGTTGGATGTATTACCTATGGTTCCTTTGCTAATGATTTTACCCTTGTTGTTGTCTCCGAAGGTGACATATCCTTCGTCTAGGCTAGTAAGCTTAGAGAATTGAGATGGATCTCCGATCATATGCCTTGAGCATCCACTATCAAGGTACCATCTTTTGCTCCTAGTTTGTGATGGTAATCGTTTCTACAAAAAAGGATGATTTTTAGGTACCAATTTGACCTTGGGTGCCTCAAAAATTGATTGGCTTAACTCATCATTTTGCATGAGTTCTTTATGGTTCCTTTAGGAATCCAAATTAGTTTGTGTGGACTACATTTCTTAAATGGACAATGATAAGCTATATGTCCAAATTTACAACAAAAGTTGTATTTGTTTCAGGGTGAAACATGCAAAGTAGGACCTTTAATAAAGGTGGTTGGATTTTGGTGAGAGCTACTCACAAATTTGATTCCGCCTTTTCTATGAACGTGACCCTTGTTGGCAAGGATCATGTTCAAGGACTTGCTACCGATCTCAAAATTTTCTAAGGTTTCTTTAAGTAGCAAGTTTTCCTTTTGAAGTATTTTGAGTTCATCACATTTTGTACATGGAGCTAAACTATCATTGTGCTCAACTTTTAATCTATCAAAATCACTAGCAAGAGAAGCATGCTCTTTTTTCAACAATTTATATTTTTTATTAATTAATTTATATTCATCAAATAAATCATGAAAATTATTTAATAGTTTATTAAAGGATAAATTTGCATTAAAGGAACTACTCACCTCATCTCCAATAGCCATTAGCGTATAGTGAGCAACTTGCTCGGTGTTGGTAGGCTCCTCTTCTTCGGATACACTTGAGTCATTCCAAGTTGCTTTAAGAGCCTTCTTCTTCTTCGGTTGCTTCCTCTTTGCTTGGGGACATTCACTCTTGAAGTGTCTCAGCTTTTTGCATTCATAGTATATCACGTATTCTTTTTTAGGTTCAAATTTATTTTTTGTATTATTTTTAAATTTATTTATTTTTATAAATTTTTTGAACTTTCTTATCAAGAGTGCCAAGTCTTCATCAAAGTCCTCATCACTTGAATTTTCTTTCAAGTGGTCTTTTTGAGTTCTTAGTGTCATATCCTTCCTGTTCTTTGGAATGTTGTTTTCAAGTTCTTCATGAGCATTACAAGTCATCTCATAGGTCATTAGTGACTCGATTAGTTCTTCAAGAGGAAAGTTATTTAAATCTTTGGCATCTTAAATGGCCATGACTTTAGGATCCAAACTCTTTAGAATAGATCTTAGAATTTTATTAACAAGTTCAAAATCCAAGAAACCTTTACTAAGTCCTTTTAGACCACATCTGTAAATTGGGTGTACATGCCTCCAATGGTCTCACTTAATTTTATCCAAAACAACTTAGAAGTATGCACTAAAAGATTAATTTTCGACTCCTTCGCTCTACTAGTGCTTTCATGAGTCACTTAGAGTATATGCTAAATATCAAAAGCGATTTCATAAATCGACACACGATTGAACTCGTTTTTATCTAAAGCACAAAACAAGGCATTCATAGCCTTAGCGTTTAAAGCAAAAGTCTTCTTCTCTAACTCATTCCAATCGTTCATTGGAAGAGAAGACTTTTGAAACCCATTTTCAATAATATTCCATAATTCGAAATCCATTGAAATTAGGAAGATCCTCATTCTAGTCTTCCAATATGTGTAATTCATCCCATTGAACATGGGCGGACATGTAATTGAATGACTCTCTTGGTTGCCAGCAAATGTCATCTATCTTGGATTTTAAACCAAATGAAAGTGAACCTTACTCTGATACCAATTGTTAGGATCAAGAGCGGCACTAAGAGGGGGAGGGGGGTGAATTAGTATAGTGAAAAATTCTTCGATTTCGTAGAAAGTTCATCTCGATTCAAATCATTTCGAAAAGATGCTGAACTTAAAACTTTCGTAAGAATGTAATGAGAAGCTCAAGGAGATTTGCAATAAAGTAAATTGCACAAAATGAAAAACAAACCAGAATTTAGAGTGGTTCGGTCAATGAGACCTACGTCCACTTCAGATTCCTCCTCCATCGAGGTCATCGACATTCACTAAAGGCCTTCCTTCAATAAGCTAAGACTGACCACCTTTTACAGCACTTTCTCCTTTTGCCGGGTTTAGGAGACAACCCTTACAAGTTTCACTCCTCTTTCTTTGATGGTTACAAGGCTAAGAGAGGGAGGAGGAGAACTCTTCGCACTTTTACAACACTTTTCATACCCCAAACACTTGGAATTTTTCACACATATGATAACACTTTGTTGCCCTTTCATACATAAAAGGGTTGGGTATTTATAGGCCCCAAAGGCTTCAAAAGTTAGAGCCAAAAAATTCAAATCCTTGGATTTCGGGATGCTGGCGGTATCATCGCCATTAATGGGCAATACCACCACCTGACTAAGCTCGAAGATCTAGCTCTGGTGGTACCATCGTTGGCAGCATTGATTGCCAGTGGTACCACCACCTAGACCACCTGGGAGACTGGGTCTCCCAAGTGGTGCCACCGCCGGCCATGTTTTCAAGGGTTGAATGGGCTATTTAATCTGGCCCAATCCAGCCATGTTAAGGGCCCAGTTGGCCCCTAGTTAAGTTAGTGGGATTACCTCCTAATCCTAACTCAATTTACGAACTAACTATAATAATAAAGATAATTGATAAAGCATTATTGTTCTGGTACGTTAATTGCTCTTCCGGCGAGCTTCCGACGATCTTCCGACGAACTTCCGACGAACTCCTAGCAAAGTTCCGACGGACTCCCAGCAAGCTCCTAGACTTTACGATGATCTTCTTAGCGAGTTTCGATGAGCTTCTTTGGCAAGTTCTTAGACCTCTTGGTTTGTTCCGGCAGAACTTTCGACAAACATCAGGCCTTCCGACGAATCTTAAACTCCCAACGAGATCTCGATCTTGATTTCGACACATCACCTGCTTTATGTCTTACTGCTATTGTAGTTAATCCTGTACACTTTTCTCAGTATATAGATTAGATCAAACAATCTATAATTGATTTTATCATCAAAATCCGAGATTCAACACTTATATGTTACAAAACTTGCATATCTCTAAAACTTGCTAGTTGCCTTCTCATTTTTGTTGATGACAAAGGGAGAGAAGTTATGTTAATGATCATGCATAGAATGATGCATTAAAAATTTGATTATGCATGATTTTATGATCACATGTTACAAATATTAATGATAAATATTGCTTTGACTTGAATTCAATTTGAATTCAAGGTTCTATTAATATAGCATATTGATAGGGGGAGTTAAGGTTAACTCCGTCATTAATTGGTTGTCATCATCAAAAAGTGGGAGATTGTTGAATCTTAGATTTTGATGATTAAATCAATTGATAGTGTTTATAATTTGATCTGCATTTTGAGTGATGCAAAAAGCTTTGATCAGGGAGAGACAATTAAAGTAGGAAGAATCAAGTTGGGTTAGAGAAAAACATGTCAGAAGATTGGACGTCGAGCCGAAGGATCGGTCGACGTATTGACAGAAGGCCTCGGGCCATGGGTTCGGGTATCAAGCCAAGAAGAGTGAAAATTATATCAAGGAGATCGGAGTTGTGGAGGTCAACTAGCCGATTGGGCAATAGGCCACAAGATAGGATGATGCGTCGAAGAATCGGACGAAGCGTCGATGAACCAATGCCATATCGGACAATATTTGATTTAAGCCTTATAGTAATTATCTAGATCGAAGTAGGTTTTAAGTGTGTAGGATTAACTATGATAGCAAGGCATAAAGCAAAATGAAGTCCCGGAGTCAAGAACGAGACCTCGTTGGGAGTTCGAGAGTTCATTGGAAGTCTGGATGTTCATCGAAAGTTCTATAAGAATTGACCGAGAAGTCTAGGAGCTTGCTAAAGAAGCTCATCGAAACTCACTAAGAAGATCATCATGAAGTCTAAGAACTTGTCAGGAGTCCGCTGGAATATTGCCGAGAGATCATCGGAAGTTCGCCGGAAGATCGTCGGAAGAAACCTAAACTTATAGACTTATTTAGCTTAGTAAATGTCTTAAAATTCGTAGTTAGCACATAATTGGGTTGGAATTGGGCCAACTCAATTAAGAACCAATTGTGCCAAGTTTGGGCTGTGTTGGGCTAAGTGAAAAGGCCCAAATAATGACCCAACATGCGGAACTAACGTGGCACAATCTCCGAGATTATGTCAGGCGGTGGTACCGCCAGTCTAGGCTGTGGTACCATCTAGACTCAATCTCCGAGACTATAAGGTGATGGTACCACCAGTCTAGGTGTTGGTACCGCCTAGTGTCAGGCTGTAGGCGGTGGTACCACCCGTACTCCAAAATTTTAGGGATTTGAATTTTGGCTCAAAGTTTTAAAGTCATTTGAGGTCTATAAATACCCCAGCTATTCCTACATGGAGGAGTATGAAAGGTGATAAAAAACTCTATGTTTCTAAAGTTGAAAACCCTTGTAAAGTGTAGAGTCCCTCCTAAAGTTTATAGACCATTCTAAGGGAGAGTGTGAGGGAAGCTTTATAAAAAGGGGTTATAAAGTTTCTCTCTTGAACCTGTCAAAAGAAGAATCTAGTTGTAAGGGTAGTTGATCTTCACCCATTGAAGGAACATCATTAGTGGATGTCGGTGGCCTTAACGGAAGAGGAATCAATGGAGTGTATATAGGTCACGATGACCGAACCACTATAAAAATCTAGTTTGCATTTATTTCTTGCTATTTACTTTTCTTGAAAATAGAATTCTTACTTTCACTACACTTCTGCATGCTTTCAAGTTAAGTATTTCTGAGATCGTATTTTATCGTACGAAGATTTTTCAAACCAACATTTTTATCCGCTGCACTAATTCACCCCCCCTCTTAGTGCCGACTCATTCCTAACATACACCCATTTTACGGATGTCGTCAATAGTTTAAAAGCTCATATCAAATATTTTTCGAATCTTGAACTTGTTAATAAAGTTCTATGATCTTTTTCTAAAAATTGGGATTTAAAAGTAACTTCAATACAAGAGGCAAAAGATTTAAACAAGTTTCCACTTGAAGAACTTATCAGATCTTTAATGACATATGAAATGAGTTGTATGGCTCAAAATAAACATGAGAACTACCTTCCAAAGAACAAGAAAGATTTGACACTTCAAAGAATATAATACCACTTGAGTGATAACTCAAGTGATGATTATGATGATTTTGAACTTCTCACTATAAAATTTAAAAAGTTCATGAAATAATAGTTAAAAATAAAAATAAACTTTAAAAGGATAAAACAACTTGTAATGAATGTAATCGGCCGAGGCACTTCAAAAGTGAATATCCACAACTAAAGAACTTCAAAAGCGAATGTCCGTGACTAAAGAAGAAGCTGTCAATGAAGAACAAAGCATTCAAGGTGACATGAGATGAATCAAGTACATCCGGAGATGAGGGGCAAACCATCAAAGGCAAGGTGGTGAACCATACTTTAGTGGCTTTCGACAACAAGGTAAGTAACTCAACCAAAACTCCTTTACCTTATTTTGAAATTACTTGATGCATTTCATGTGTTATTTTTAAATTCATTTTTAAAAAAATTATATATAAATTATTAAAAGAATTGATCATGAAAATTGCATGTTGTATGATAAAGGAACAAAATGTTAGATTTAAATCTAATGCTTGTACACCTAATAAGATTAATTATATGTATGTTTTAAGAAGTAATAATGTGTATTTTGATGATTTCCATATTACTTTTCGATTATAAATGATGATGCATGGCCTTTGTATGAAAGACTAGAGTATGAAATCAATCACAAAATTTAGAACTAAAAGAACTTGAGCTATTTTTAATCTTATAGGAATCTATCTACGTTGCTTTCATTGAATTTTTCGAAAAGTGATTTTGATGATGATTTTGGATTTCTTTTCATGTGATTCATTTTAATAATGAGATGATATATCCAATCAAATCATTTATCAATGTTTGCGACTTGAGATGTATTTTATATGAAACATTTTTTTTTATTCTTGTATGATTCAATCTTTTAAGAGAACATTCATCCAAACGAATCATGATTATTCTTTTGATTACAACTTGAAAGTTTTATTATGAATCAAGAATTTTCATAAATTGTCCTTCTATGATTCTTTTTAGTATTCACTAAAAAGGGGGGATGTATTCAAATTAACCATGATATATCACTAGACTTCTTGATATTTATAATTTGAAGTTTATTATGTACAGTTTTCTTGTATTTATGATTTGTATATCTTATGATATGATTAAATTATTAATGTAAAGGAAGAAGGAAATTGTTAGTTTGCACATTACAAAAGAGAACCAAAAAGTGCTAGCTTGAATGATAAACTTAAATCTCCCAAATGCATAAATTATTCTTATATATTTTTTTGATCATTATCTTGATTACTTGTTTTTTCTTATGATTTGAATTATTCTTTTTGAATCAAGATAATTTCCTATCATTCCTTCTATTTACAAAAGAAGAGATTTGTCAAAAATGACATATGGTCTTTTGGTATTCATGAATTGATCTTTTATTTTTTATGATTGAAATATTGATTCAAATTTATCTTTATCTTTGTCATGATGTGAAAATTGATGTAAAGGGAAAAGAATTACAAAATTATATTCTTCCCTTCTTTTTGATAGTGACAAAGGGGGAGATAAATTTGCTAGCTTAAATATTGCAAAGGAAGCAAAAATTGCTAGCTAGAAGAAAGAACTCACTAGCTTGCATGTTCTAATGTGATGAAAAATTTGTTAAATCATTAAGCTTGCATATCTCTAAATCTTGAAAATAGCACTTCTACTTTCTATTGATGACAAAGGGGGAGAAGTTATGATGATGATCATGCATAGAATGATGTATTGAGATTTTGATTATGCATAATTTTATGATGGCATGTTGCTTGGATTCATAAATTATTTCTGAATTTACATTTCTATCAATATGGCATATTGATAGGGGGAGTTTGGTTTAAACTTCATCATCAATTGGTTGTCATCATTAAAAAGAGGGAGATTGTTGAATATCAGATTTTGATGATGAAATCAATGATAGAGTTTATGATCTAATCTATGTTTTGAGTAATGCAGGACTAGCTTCGATCATGAATAGATAATTAAAGCAGGAAGAATCAATGTTGGGCCGGAGTGGAACATGTTAGAAGATTGAACGTCAAGTCAAAGGATTGGTCGATGTATTAGCAGAAGGCTTCGTGCCATGAGTTTAGGCATCGGGCTTAGAAGAGTGAACATTATACCAAGGAGATCAGAGTTGCGGAGGTCAACATGCTAATTGGGCAAAAGGCCACAAAATAGGACGATGCATCAAAGGATTGTATGAAGTGCCGATGAATCAATGACATGCTGGACAACGTGTGATTAATGCTTTATAATAATTGTCTAGATCGAAGTAGTTTTAAGTTGTAATTGGGTTGAAATTAGGCCAACTCAATTAGAGGGCCATTGGGCTTGAATTAAGGATGAATTGGGCCTATTGTTTGGCTCATTCAGTGTCTTGTAGCAAGGTCTGGCGGTGGTATCGCCCAGACACAGTCTTCAAGACTGTGTCAGGTAGTGGTACCGCCAAGACGTAGTCTCCCAAACTATGTCTGGCGGTGGTACCACCTAGTGTCAGTGCTATAGGTAGTGGTACCGCCTAGCACAAGCATTAGTACCGCCAGGACCTGGGAAACCTGGGATGAGACCTTTTTTTGGCTTCAATTTTGAAGTCATTTGGGGTCTATAAATACTTCAACTATTCCTGCATGGAGAAGCATGAAAATTGAGTTGAAAATAAGGGGAAGAATACTTGAGAAAAATTGAAAACTCTCTTAGGATTTAGAGTCTCTTCCTCCTAGAGTTAAAAGTTTTCTAAGGGAGGAGTGAGGTCCAAAAGAGAGGTTGTAAAGGTTCTCTCATGAACCTATCAAAAGGAGAAAGAGTTATAAGGGTAGTTGATCTTTGCTCATTGAAATAAGATCGGTAGTGGAAGCCGGTGGCCTTTAGTGAAGAGAAATCAGGAGTGAATGTAGGTCACGATGACCAAACCACTATAAAACTCGGTTTGTATTTTTCTCATACTTTTCATTTATATTGTAAACTGATTTACTTGCTTATTACTTTCACTACGCTTACGAACATACTTTCAAGTCAAGCACATTCTGATACGAGCTTTTATTGAACGAGATTTTTGAATTGACGGAACTTTTATGAAAGCACTAATTCAAACCCCCCCCCTCTCTCTTAGTGCTGACTTGGTCCTAACAGATCCTTCCAGCTCGATGCTCGAACTCTGACATGATGCACTCTAGCCCAACGTCTGATTTGTTGAATCTCGTATTTTGATGATGAAACTACTTGATATATGTTTATGATTTAATCTGCGTTTTGAGTGACGCAGGATGCTTTGATCAGGATGAGACAATTAAAGCAAGAACATCATGTTGTGCCGGAGGAACATGTCAGAAGATTGGACGTCGGGCCGGTGGATCGGTCGACGTATCGACAGAAGGCTTCGGGCCGTGGACTCGGGCATCGGGCCAAGAAGAGCGGGTATTGCGCCAAGGATATCGGAGTTGCGGAGTCAACTGGCCGATTGGGCAATAGGCCGCAGGAGAGGACGATGAGCCGAAGAATCGGACGAAGCGTCGAGGGACCAATGACATGTCGGACAACTTGGTTAATTGCTTAGGATTAATTGTCTCGATCGAAGTTTTGTTTTAAGTGTGCAGGATTAACTACGATGAAAGATAGACAAGCAGCAGGAGTTGCGCTGGAGTCAAGTTCATGATCACGTTGGGAGTTCGAGAGTTCGACGGAAGTTCGGACGGTCGTCGGAGGTTCTGCGAGAACAGATCCGAGAAGTCCAGAAGCTTGCCAAGCGAAGCTCGTCGGAACTTGCCAAGTGGATCGTCACAAAGTCCAGGAGTTTGCCGGAAGTCCGCAGGAGCATCACCGAGGGTTCATCGGATGATCGACGGAAGTTCGTCGGAAACTCGCCGGAAGGAGCGATTGACGCACCGAAGCAAAGCTGCAGAAGTTGTCTTAGATTTAATCGTAGTTAGCACGTTGATTAAGTTAGAAAATGGGAGGTGATCCCATTGGCTTAATCTTGGGGCAATTGGGCCCCTGAAAGACTGAAATTGGGCCGAATGGAATGAACCATTCGGACCCTGATTGCACCAGGAGGTGCAACCGCCCAGGCCAGGAGGTGGCACCGCCTGGGCTAGGCTTTCCAGCGAGACTGGGCGGTGCAACCTCCCCAGCCGGGAGGTGGCACCACCTGAGCTCAGTCTTCGAGCTAGACTGGGCGGTGCAACCTCCCTGACAGAGAGGTGGCACCGCCTAAGCTCAGTCTTCGAGCTAGACTGGGCGGTGCAACCTCCCTGACAGAGAGGTGGCACCGCCTGAGCTCAGTCTTCGAGCTAGACTGGGCGGTGCAACCTCCCTGACAGAGAGGTGGCACCGCCTGAGCTCGGTCTTCGAGCTCTGCCAAGCGGTGCAACCTCTCCAGTCAAGAGGTGCAACCGCCTGATCCCGGAATTCCGGGATTTGATCGTTTTGAGCTCGAAATTTGAATTGGGTTGGGGCCTATAAATACCCCACCCATTCAGCACTGAGAAAGCAAGAACTTAAGCCGAAATCTTGATCTTTTCAGTGGTTCTTAGAGCTCAAAACTGCTAGTTTTCCTCCTCCTTCTGTTCTTCAAGTTTGAGTTGTAAAGAGAGGAGAGAAAACATCTGTAAGGGTTGTCTCCTAAGCCCATCAAAAGGAGTGAATCTGTAAGAGGGTAGTTGGCCTTCGCCTATTGAAGGAAGGCCTCTAGTTGACGTCGGTAACCTCATCGGTGGAGGAAGCCAAAAGTGGAGTAGGTCAAGACTGACCGAACCACTCTAAATCTCGGGTTTGCGTTTATTTTGAGCACTTTATCATTACTGCAAACCTCCTACATAGCTACTGCTCTCTGCGCTTTTACGAACGAGTTCTGTGCAGTTTACCTTCACGTCTTAATTCCATTTACAAACTGCAAACTGCTCTCTGCGCTTTTACGAACGAATTCTGTGCAGTTTACGTTTACGTCTTGATTCCATCTACAAACTGCAAACTGTCTCTCTGCGCTTTTACGAATGAGTTCTGTGCAGTTTACGTTTACGTCTTGATTTCATTTACAACTGCAAACTGTCTTCTGCGCTTTTACGAACAAGGTTCTGTGCAGTTTACGTTTACGTCTTGATTTTATTTAGAACTGCAAACTGTCATCTGCGTTTAGACGCAAACTGCGTTTAAACGCAAACTGCGTTTAGACGTAAACTGCGCTTAGACGCAAACTGCGTTTAGACGCAAACTGCGTTTAGACGCAAACTGCGTTTAGACGTAAACTGCGCTTAGACGCAAACTGTGTTTAGACGCAAACTGTGTTTAGACGCAAACTGCGCTTAGACGCAATCTGCGCTTAGACGCAAACTGCACTTAGATACAAACTGTGAATCAGCTTTTGCATCATAATAGTTTCTATCGAACGAACGCAGCTTTCGGTTTTAATCGCTGTAAAATTTCCGCTGCACTAATTCACCCCCCCCCCCTGTTAGTGCTCTCGATCCTAACAATTGGTATCAGAGCGGGGTATTTCTCATTTCGGAGTTACACCCGAGAGAAATGGCTCTTCAAGAGGGCTTTTCGGTCTTTCGTCCACCGTTCTTTAACGGATTGGACTACACTTATTGGAAAACTCGAATGAGAGTTTTCTTGATTTCTCTAAATCTGGATTTATGGAATATCGTTGAAAACGGTTTTCAACTTCCCTCTAAACCGATGAACGAATGGTCGGATTTAGAGAAGAAGTATTTTTCTTTAAACGCAAAGGCTATGAATGCCTTATTTTGCGCTTTGGACAAAAAAGAGTTCAATCGGGTTTCTTTGTGTGAAACGGCTTTCGATATTTGGCGCACTCTTGAAATCACGCACGAGGGAACTAGTAGAGTCAAAGACTCGAAAGTTAATATTTTACTGCATGATTTCGAGCTTTTTCATATGAAACCAAGCGAAACCGTTGTTGACATGTACACCCGTTTTACGGATGTCGTCAATGGTTTAAAATCACTTGGTAAAAGCTTTTCGGATTTTGAACTCGTTAACAAAGTTTTGCGCTCACTTTCTAAAACTTGGGATTCAAAAGTAACTGCTATTCAAGAATCGAAAAACTTGAACCAATTTCCACTTGAAGAACTAATTGGTTCATTGATCACATATGAAATGACGTGCAATGCACGTGAAGAACTTGAGAACCACCTTCCAAAGAACAGGAAGGATTTGGGACATAGAACATTTGAAGACCACTCGAGCATAAGCTCAAGTGATGGTGAACTTAAACTACAAATGAAACAAAAATTAAAAAATAAAAAGAACGGAACTACTTGCTTTGAACGCAAGAAGAAGAATAAAAATTGGGATGAATCGAGCTCCTCCGAAGACGAGGAGAAAATCAACAAAGGCGAGGTGGCAAACTACGCCTTTACGCCTTTCGACGCTGAGGTAATCAAAATGCCTTTAATTTACTTCGAAATTACATGATGTTTTTCATGATGCATTTTTCTGTTTCTTTAAATTTTCTTGAAAATTACATTTTTAATAATTTAATAATAAAAATGCAAAAATATGATCATGCTTGTAATTTTGAAAATGATAATGAAAATTGCATGTCTTATGTTAATGCAAGATAGAAATCTAATGATTGTACACCTAGTGAGATTAAATCTTATTTATGTGCTTGAGAAGCAAGAATGTATATTTTGATGATTTTCATATTGCTTTTCAATGACGATACATGGCTTTTGTCTAGAAGGCATGATATTTTTCATTGTCTTTGTTTGTTAAATATAATGTATGATTTTGACATAAGAATAAAGATTTGAGATTTTAAAGTTATACATGATGATTTTTGTGATTGACGGTTTTATGATGAAATTCATTTCAGGATCCTAAACATTGATGCATGTTTTCATTTGACATAAATGAAAAGGCATGCTAACATGAAATCGATCACTTAAGATGAAACACTTAAAAAAAAAAGGGGAGAAATATATGAATTGATGCTATAAATACTATGCTATGATTATCCCATGCTTGCATCACCAAAAAATATATGATTGCTATCATTGCTATATGCCCTGTATCAAGATATCAAACAAAAATTTGCATCATACGAGCTGATATCTTACCATGTGATGCAATGCTACACTTGCTAAAATATTCGAAATGTGTACATCATGCCCTGTATCAAGATATCAAACAAAATCTTGCTTCACAGTTTTATGCATTGATATCTTACCATGTGATGAAATGCTACAATTGATAAACACTTGAAATATAATCCTCTATCTTATTGATTTTTCAACAAATCTATGCTTGTCATATATGAATTTATTGAATGTAATTTTGAGGATGATTTCAGATTTTACAAATGCTTGATTCGTATTTACGACATAAGATACACTTTAAATATGAATCATGCTTCAATCATGTTAAATGCTTCAATCATTTTCTATCTCTAGAGTTCTCTATTTTGATGAAATACAAGTGATAAATTCATTTATAATATCTTGTAAATCACTTGAATTATGAATGAGTTTTTTATGATCACTTAAAAAGAAAATGCTTTTCCCATCTTATCGAGATTAATGATTTCATGATATTGTGTGAATCTCGAAATTGATTTTGATGAAATAGTAATAACGTTATTCATGTTACGAATCTCAAAAATGATAATATGCTTCATGTGATAATATGAATATATGAAACACTTATGATATGATTTTTATACAATTCCGTGTATTCATAAAATATTTATCTCATCATCCAATAATTCTTCTTGATATTCCCCATGAGATGAAATGAAATAATGCATGAAATACAAATGAGGAGTTAATGATCATGCATAATAAGGATGTAATGAATTCTGACATTTAGATACCATCGTTTGAATATCTATGATCATGTTGCCAAAATGATATATCATGAATGCTTGAATATCATGTTTGATATGCTCATGATGATGATTGATTTTTTGGTATCAAAAAAAATGAAATGTAATGTTAATGAATTTGTGCATTGAAACTATAATGATGCACAAATAAGAATGATTACTTACCTTTGTCATGATTTAGAAATTGATGTAAAGGGGTTTTCCCTTCTTTTTGACAATGACAAAGGGGGAGATAGATTGCTAGCACAATTTAAGAAAAAGGCAAAAATTATAAAGGAGAAGAAATTGCTATCTTGAACATCACCGATAATTGCTAGCTTGAAATGTCAAGAAAATGCAAAAACTTGTTTATTTTCTTGCACATCTAAAGAGAAGATGCAAATGTAACACTTGCCAAATTGTTTGCTTGCCTCATGTAAAACATCATCTCTTGCTAGTTTGGCATTTTGCTAGCTTGCACTTTGCAAAGAAAGCAAAAATGACACTTCTCAAAAGAGAAGAAAGAGCTTGTTATCTTGAACATCACAAGCTTGCCAAACAAAAAAATTGCAAAAGTGCTATCTTGCCTATCTCAAGAGGCAAAAATGCTAACTTGCACATCTAGCAAAACTTGACAAATTTGCATATCTCAAGAAGCAAGAGTTGCTTTCTTGAACATCTCTAAATTGCTAGCTTGCATGTTCTAAAAGTGCTATCTTGTATGCTGTAAAACTTGCATATCTAAAACTTGATAGCCTGAATATTCTAAGCATGATGTAACATTTGCTAAATTTTCTGGCTTCAAAACTGCATGATGATAAAACTTGATAATATGTTTTTCATGCAATAAGTTGAACCAATATCACAAACACTTGATTGTGATACTTCTCCTTTTTGTTGATGACAAAGGGGGAGAAGTATGTTGATGAAAGTACGACATGACATGTGATGCATAAGTTTATGCATATGTTCATGTTGACGTGTTGCAAGTATTCATGATGAATATTGCAATGACTTGAATTCAGTTTGAATTCAAGGTTCTATCAATATGGTATATTGATAGGGGGAGTTTGTTTAAACTCCGGGAGTTAAGTTTAACTCCGTCATCAAGTAGTTGTCATCATCAAAAAGGGGGAGATTGTTGAATCTCGTATTTTGATGATGAAACTACTTGATATATGTTTATGATTTAATCTGCATTTTGAGTGACGCAGGATGCTTTGATCAGGATGAGACAATTAAAGCAAGAACATCATGTTGTGCTAGAGGAACATGTCAGAAGATTGGACGTCGGGCCGGTGGATCGGTCGACGTATCGACAGAAGGCTTCGGGCCGTGGACTCGGGCATCGGGCCAAGAAGAGCGGGTATTGCGCCAAGGATATCGGAGTTGCGGAGCCAACTGGCCGATTGGGCAATAGGCCGCAGGAGAGGACGATGAGCCGAAGAATCGGACGAAGCGTCGAGGGACCAATGACATGTCGGACAACTTGGTTAATTGCTTAGGATTAATTGTCTCGATCGAAGTTTTGTTTTAAGTGTGCAGGATTAACTACGATGAAAGATAGACAAGCAGCAGGAGTTGCGCCGGAGTCAAGTTCATGATCACGTTGGGAGTTCGAGAGTTCGACGGAAGTTCGGACGGTCGTCGGAGGTTCTGCGAGAACAGATCCGAGAAGTCCAGAAGCTTGCCAAGCGAAGCTCGTCGGAACTTGCCAAGTGGATCATCGCAAAGTCCAGGAGTTTGCCGGAAGTCCGCAGGAGCATCACCGAGGGTTCATCGGATGATCGACGGAAGTTCGTCGGAAACTCGCCGGAAGGAGCGATTGACGCACCGAAGCAAAGCTGCAGAAGTTGTCTTAGATTTAATCGTAGTTAGCACGTTGATTAAGTTAGAAAATGGGAGGTGATCCCATTGGCTTAATCTTGGGGCAATTAGGCCCCTGAAAGACTGAAATTGGGCCGAATGGAATGAACCATTCGGACCCTGATTGCACCAGGAGGTGCAACCGCCCAGGCCAGGAGGTGGCACCGCCTGGGCTAGGCTTTCCAGCGAGACTGGGCGGTGCAACCTCCCCAGCCGGGAGGTGGCACCGCCTGAGCTCAGTCTTCGAGCTAGACTGGGCGGTGCAACCTCCCTGACAGAGAGGTGGCACCGCCTGAGCTCAGTCTTCGAGCTAGACTGGGCGGTGCAACCTCCCTGACAGAGAGGTGGCACCGCTTGAGCTCGGTCTTCGAGCTCTGCCAGGCGGTGCAACCTCTCCAGTCAAGAGGTGCAACCGCCTGATCCCGGAATTCCGGGATTTGATCGTTTTGAGCTCGAAATTTGAATTGGGTTGGGGCCTATAAATACCCCACCCATTCAGCACTGAGAAAGCAAGAACTTAAGCCGAAATCTTGATCTTTTCAGTGGTTCTTAGAGCTCAAAACTGCTAGTTTTCCTCCTCCTTCTGTTCTTCAAGTTTGAGTTGTAAAGAGAGGAGAGAAAACATCTGTAAGGGTTGTCTCCTAAGCCCATCAAAAGGAGTGAATCTGTAAGAGGATAGTTGGCCTTCGCCTATTGAAGGAAGGCCTCTAGTTGACGTCGGTAACCTCATCGGTGGAGGAAGCCAAAAGTGGAGTAGGTCAAGACTGACCGAACCACTCTAAATCTCTGGTTTGCGTTTATTTTGAGCACTTTATCATTACTGCAAACCTCCTACATAGCTACTGCTCTCTGCGCTTTTACGAACGAGTTCTGTGCAGTTTACCTTCACGTCTTAATTCCATTTACAAACTGCAAACTGCTCTCTGCGCTTTTACGAACGAATTCTGTGCAGTTTATGTTTACGTCTTGATTCCATCTACAAACTGCAAACTGTCTCTCTGCGCTTTTACGAATGAGTTCTGTGCAGTTTACGTTTACGTCTTGATTTCATTTACAACTGCAAACTGTCTTCTGCGCTTTTACGAACAAGGTTCTGTGCAGTTTACGTTTACGTCTTGATTTTATTTAGAACTGCAAACTGTCATCTGCGTTTAGACGCAAACTGCGTTTAAACGCAAACTGCGTTTAGATGTAAACTGCGCTTAGACGCAAACTGCGTTTAGATGCAAACTGCGTTTAGATGTAAACTGCGTTTAGACGTAAACTGCGCTTAGACGCAAACTGTGTTTAGACGCAAACTGCGCTTAGACGCAAACTGTGTTTAGACGCAAACTATGTTTAGACGCAAACTGCGCTTAGACGCAATCTGCGCTTAGACGCAAACTGCACTTAGATACAAACTGTGAATCAGCTTTTGCATCATAATAGTTTCTATCGAACGAACGCAGCTTTCGGTTTTAATCGCTGTAAAATTTCCGCTGCACTAATTCACCCCCCCCCTCTTAGTGCTCTCGATCCTAACATGATTCTCTTGCTTCAACGATTTGCCTTTCCATAATCAAAGATTCTCCTGTGTCACTTATCCTAAATATTTATTAGTCTATAAACTTATAAATTGATTTCATCATCAAAATTAAAGATTCAATATTACCTAAGTCATGTGGCACCCTTGCATATCTATCCATAAAGGCTCATCCTCTCCAAAATCTCTTATGGTCCTTTAAGGACCTACAACAAAGAAGACGAGGTTAGAGAAAGTATTTAACTCGGAATCTATAAGCTTCATTTTAGCAAATACTTAATATGTAATACAAATTATAAATATGGACTCACAAGCTCTGAATGGTCATGCGATAAAGGGTCCAAGGTGGTCCGCCATGATCTAAAGTCCCCACAAGTGCCCATATGACACTATTGTAGAACAAGACAATGAATAAGCCTTGGACAATACCCCAAAGGTTAATCCAGCCATGTGTCACCTGGGTAGTTCCCGGGTGTTGTATTGGCTGATACTTTGCACTACTTTTTGGAGCTAGAAACCCCCCAAACTAGATGGCTTATTTCTAGGAAATTTTACCTTTGCATGATGACTACACACAACCTACATTTATAAACCTAAAACAGTTACAAAAGCTAACCAAATGGGGCTATCAAGCTTATTACAAGCCCTTTATATATCATGCAAAGCATGAACAAAATCGAAAGATATGAATATATATGAGCATTACATTGAATACCTCATTTATAGTTTTGTTTATGATATTCCCCATCACTTATTCCTTTGACGTCCTCATCGAAGCCTGTACAAACACTATATTTCCTTACCTTTGCAAAATCTTTAAACTTTTACTCCAACTACAATGCGCCTCTTAGTTCCAAACTACTATTAATCATTATTATTGAGTAGTCAAACTTTGATCCACTATATTGTTTCAACCCACCAATGACTCTGACTCTAATATGAGGTTGATCGAGTTATGTTGATATACTTGTTGGCTCTTGCAGATCCTTCAGATGAATGATAAGATTATCCTTATTGTACGTTAATCTCTCGAATGTCTTGTGTCGCTTGAACTCGGTGAATATTTATTGGAGCTTTAATGAGTATTGTCTCGTAGGCTTTGAAGCTTTTTGGAGTTTTTTCTTCATAAAATTTTCCCATCGATTTCTCTTCCACTTAGTTGTCACCTCTAAGTAGGTTTACATTACTTCTACTATCGATTGATATTTTGTTAAAAAATGAAGCAGATAGTTTACTCTTAGTAGCACCGATCACCATTGGTGAGGATTCGACAATTGTTATCTTCCACTGAGTCTCTTTGAAGGGTCTTTGAACATAAGCAGAGCTCCTCTACTAGATAAGTAAGAGAGAACTAGGGTACATGGTTTCACCCATTCTCTTAAGAGTTGAGAGGCAAATGTTACTTGACTTCACTTGCCTCCTCAAAAGTTATACTTCATGCATCGAGCTAGTTACTAGCCTATTGAATCTCGGATTTTGATGATGAAACTAATTGATTGTATTTAAATGTTTGACTACATTTTGAGTGATACAGGTCTACTCGATCAGGATTAGACAATTAACGCAGGAGGAATTGACGTTGCGTCGGAGGAGATCACGTCAGGATATTGGATGGCAGAAGGCTTCGGGCGTCGGGCATCGGGCCAAGAGCGGAATTGCGCCAAGGATATTGGCGTTGTGGAGGTCAACCGCCGATTGGGCAACAAGCCGCAAGAGAGGACGAAGCGCCGAAGAATCGGACGAAGCGCCAACCAATGACGTGCCGAGCAACAGAATGTCAATTCGCTTTATAATAATTGTCTAGATCGGAGTAGAGTTTTGGTTTGTGTGTGCAGGAATAACTACGATAACGATGAAGACATAAAGTGAAACAAAGTGCTAGAGTCAAGCGCGAAGGATTCGTTGGCAGTTCGAGAGTTCGACGGAAGTCCGAAGGTTCATCGGGAATGCTGCCGGAACTAGCCGAGAATGAGTAGGGAGCTTGCCGAAGGGTTTTTCGGAAGCTCGCCGGAAGATTTGTTGGAAGTTCGCGGAGCTCGCCGAGAAAGATCAGAGCTTACCAAAGAAGCTCATTGGAACTCGCCAAGATCAAATCGTGAAGTCTAGGAGCTTGCCGGGAGTCCGCAGAATGGTTTCCGAGAGTTTATCGGAAGACCGTCGGAAGTTCGCTGGAAGCTCGCCGGAAGAAGTCTTGACTTACGGACTTTGTAATAGCTTAGAAAATGTCTTTAAATTCGTAGTTAGCACGTTAATTAGGGTTAGGATTAGGTGTTAATCCTATAACCCAAGTAGGGGCCAATTGGGCCCAAGTTCGAACTAGTTTGGGGCAAGATTGAAGCCTAACTAGTGGGCTGAAAACACTGTAGGCGGTGGCACCGCCTGGGCTGGGCGGTGGCACCGCCCAGTGCCCGAGAGCTAGGCGGTGACACCTCCTGGTTGGGCGGTGGCACCGCCCAGCACCCGAGCGCTGGGCGGTGGCACCGCTTGGCTGGGCGGTGGCACCTCCAGCAGCGGGAACCCAAAGAGAATTCAAATTTTGAAGCCCAAATTTGAATCCTCTTGAGGCCTATAAATACCCCTCAAATCTCAGCTGAGAGAACAACTTTTTGAGCAGCAAGTATTTGAGAGAAAAGCCTTAGAAAAGTGTTAGCTTGTCTTGTTTTCAATTTGCTAGTGTTCACCTCCTTCTTTCTTGTTGAAAATCTGTAAGAGAGTGAACCGCTTGTAAAAGTTGTAAGAGGGGTATTCACCCTTCACTTTCAAGAGATTTGCTAGTGGAAGGTGGAAGCCTCATCGAAGAGGGGCCTCGCAAGTGGATGTAGGTCATTTGACCGAACCACTTTAAAATCGGCGTAATCTCTGGTTTGCGTTTATGTTTATGCATTTATCTTTCTACAAACCTTTACTTTGCTAAGTTCACTGCCCTCATCTTATTACGTACGCTTTCAACGCAATCGAAACGGTTTCAAACGAAACATTATTTTTATCGTACGAATGATTTGTCCAAAACCGAAGTTTTAATCCGCTGCACTAATTCACCCCCCCCCTCTTAGTGCCGCTCCGATCCTAACAATTGGTATCAGAGCCACGGTTTTCTACTTTGGTTTAACACCCAAATAGAAATGGCTCTTTATGGCTTTCAAGAGGGTCACTCTCTCATTCGTCCTCCCTTTTTCAATGGGACGGACTACACTTGTTGGAAAACTCGAATGAGAGTTTTCTTACTTTCTTTGGATTTGAATTTATGGGACATAGTCGAAAATGGATTTAAAATGTCTTCTCTCCCAATGAACCATTGGAATGATTTGGAGAAGAAGATGTTTTCTTTAAATGCAAAGGCTATGAATGCCTTATATTGTGCACTTGACAAAAGTGAATTTAATCGCGTTTCGATGTGTGACTCGGCTTTTGATATTTGGAGAACTCTAGAGGTCACTCATGAAGGCACTAGCCGAGTGAAAGAGTCCAAAATCAATATTCTTGTGCATTCTTACGAACTTTTCCGGATGAAACCAAGTGAGTCCATCGGAGACATGTACACCCGGTTCACGGATGTCATCAATGGACTCAAAGCTCTTGGTAAAAGTTTTTCTAATTTTGACCTAGTCACTAAAATCTTAAGATCCCTTCCAAAAAGTTGGGATCCAAAAGTTACGGCCATTCAAGAGGCCAAGGACCTTAAAACATTCCCTCTCGAAGAACTTATTGGGTCTCTAATGACCTACGAAATGAACAATGTGACAAAAAAGAAACTCGAGAACAACCTTCCAAATGATAGGAAGGATTTGGGACATAGAACACATGAAGACCACTCGAGCATAAGCTCAAGTGATGGTGAACTTAAACTACAAATGAAACAAAAATTAAAAAGCAAAAAGAATGGAACTACTTGCTTTGAACGCAAGAAGAACAAAAGTTGGGATGAATTGAGCTCTTCCGAAGACGAGGAGAAAATCAAGAAAGGCGAGGTGGCAAACTATGCCTCACCCTCTTACAACAATGAGGTAATCAAAATCCCACTAATTTATTTCGAAATTACATAATACTTTCTTGAGTTATTTTTAATTTAGTTTAGGATTAATTTTCTTGAAAATTGCATGTGTTATGTTAATGCAGTAAAATGTTAAATATAAATCTAATGCTTATACACCTAGTAAGATTAATCTTATATATGTGCTTGAGAAGCAAGAATTTGTATTTTGACGATTTCCATATTGATTTTCAATGACGATGCATGACTTTTGAATGGAAGGCTTGATGATTTTTTATGAACCTTATCTTTGGTTTTCAAACATGATGTATAGTTTTGACATAAGAACAAAAATTTGAAGCATGCTAATATAAAGTCAATCATATAAAGTAAAACTAAAGAAATTTTAAATATCTATAAGAATCATTCAAAATTATGTTCAATAAAACCTTACTTGATGTTGTAATGAAACCATTGAAAGTTTTGATGCTATGATTTGATGATTTTATGCATGAGATTATAAAGTTATACATGATGATTTTTATGATTTATTGGTCTTGATGGTTTTTATGATAAAATTCATTTTTCGATCCTAAATGTTGATGCACTTTTTTATCTAGCATAAATGACATGAATTTAAATAACTAAAAAGAGAAAAGCATTGTTCTTGAAAATTATTTTTCTCTATCTTGTTGATTTATATGAATCCCTTGAAAATGATTTTGGTTTGATGATTTGAATTAGAAATGAGTTATATCAAAATCATGATATTGATTTGACAAAATTGAATGAGTTGTAAACAAATGATGATTTTTCTCTTGAATACAACTTGTAATATTTTTACATATATATTTTCATCTTGATTTCTCGATATTCGATACATGAAATTTTTCCATGAATCAAAATTCTTTCATGATGTGATTCTTCTTGGTATTCACTAAAAATGATACATTCAAATTAACCTACTTTACTTGACATCTTGATAATTTATGACTTGAATATCATGTACAATATGCTCATAATGATGATTGAGTTATTTATGAAAAATGGAAGATATAGTTTTGAAATTTTGCATGTTCGAATTTGAAAATATTTGATATGCATGAAAATATTAAACATTTTGAAACCATGTTTTAGTGTTATGCTTAATGATCATGCTTAATAAATTTCGAAATTATGGATGATGAATCTTTTACGATTTATGGATCATTGATTTTTACCATAATGAAAGTACCTTATTGATTTTTGTTGTAATAAATCTTACTCTTTCGGTTTTAAACATGATAAATGTTTTTATTTGGTATAAATGAAATAAAATCATATGTTTTGAAATAATCGAAAAGAGGATAACATTCTTGAAAATTATTTTGCTCAATCTTATTGATTTTGATGAATCCATTTGTATCATCTTTGTGAATCTCTTGGATTTTGATAATGATTTTGATGATTTAAATTTAAATAATTTTTTATTGAAATCATGATCTTGATCTCTTAAAATTCAAAACATGAAATCCTTTATGAATCAACATTTTCTTTTCTATTTAAAAGGAGATTTGTCGAAATGTTTCATAGTTTTTTAGTATTCATAATCTTGACAATTATGTTTTGAAAATTTATGTAAACCAAGAATGTTCATCATGATTCTCTCTTTGAATATTTAAAGAGGAGAATTTTCTAGATGGTTCATGATTTTGATGATTGAATATTTGATATGCATGAATTGAGATCTTGCTCTCCTACCACTCTTTTTGCTATTCACCAAAAGGAAGACTAATTCTAATAAATCATGATATGCTATATGAATTTTATTGTATTCATGAAGTAAGATCTCATCACTAATTTTTGTTTATATTCCTTCATGTGATGATATGAATGTATGAAACACTTATGATATGATTTTTTATACAATTCCATGTATTCGTGAAATATTAATCTCATCACCCAATTAATTCCTCTTGATACTCCTAATGTGATGAAGTGAAATTATGCATGAAATACAAATGGGGATAAGTTTTTGGTAGGATATAATTTGACAAATTGATACCATCATGATATGAAACATTTATGATTTGCAATGATATATGCAATACTTGTGCTTTCTAATTATGATGTGATGTATTACATATGATGTAAATCATGATTTAAAATACTATGAGTTGTCGCTAAAATGATGTATTATAAATATTGATTTAATGTTTTGTATCATGAATACTCTAAATGATGAATATTTGGTATCATGATCAAAATGTTGACAAATAGTTAAAAATTTTAGTATCATGTATGATATCCTTATAATGTTGATCGATTTATTCAATATCATACATGAATGAATATAAGGTTTTTGAAAATGTGCATATTCTAATTTGAAAATATGATGATGCACAATTAAGATTGATACTTACCTTTGTCATAATTGATGTAATGGGTCTTCCCTTCTTTTTGACAATGACAAAGGGGGAGATAGCTTGCTTGCACAAGTCAAGAAGATGCAAAAACTTGATTGCTTGCTTGCCTATCTTAAGTAGCAAAGATTGTTAACTTGCTTATTTCAAGAAGTAAAAGTTGTCTTCTTGAACATCATTATCTTGCCCATCTCAAGAAGCAAGACTTGCAACCTGCACATTGCAATAGGAAGTAAGAATCGATAGCTTACACACTTCAACAAGAAAGCTATCTTGTATTTGCTTTTGAAATTTTTACTAGCTTGTATGTTACAAAACTTGCTCACTTTTTCAAATACTTTGCTAGCTTGCACTTTGTAAAGGAAGCAAAAATAACACTTCTCAAAAGAGAAGAAAAACTTACTGTCTTGAACATCTTTAATATGCTAGCTAGCATGATGTACAATTTGCTATTTTGAATATTACAAAGAAATACTATCATGCACATTGCAAAGAAAAGCAAAGTGCAATCTTGCACAAGAAGCAAGTGTTGAATTGCCATGATTGAACTTAAGAATCTTGCTATACTTTTGTGCTTATATGTTGTGATGAAAATCTAGCTTTATGTTGCAAAAACTTGCATATCTTTTAAAATAGCTAGAGCTACTTCTCCTTTTTGTTGATGACATAGGGGGAGAAGTATATTGATGACTTCATGCATTGAATTAAATATTTTATATATTTGCATGATAGTTTAAATGTTTTTCATAACATGTGATGAATATTACTTGGATTTGGGATAATCCAAGTGTTTTATCAATGGCATATTGATCGGGGGAGTTTAGTTAAACTCCGGGGAGTTAAGGTTAACTCCGTTAGTCATCAATTAGTTGTCATCATAAAAAAGGGGGAGATTGTTGAATCTCGGATTTTGATGATGAAACTAATTGATTGTATTTAAATGTTTGACTACATTTTGAGTGATACAGGTCTACTCGATCAGGATTAGACAATTAACGCAGGAGGAATTGACGTTGCGTCGGAG
The DNA here is from genome assembly GCF_036884655.1 of Musa acuminata AAA Group. Classification (NCBI taxonomy): domain Eukaryota; kingdom Viridiplantae; phylum Streptophyta; class Magnoliopsida; order Zingiberales; family Musaceae; genus Musa; species Musa acuminata. The sequence continues at coordinate 32,778,527 of NC_088342.1, read as the reverse complement.
GAGATCACGTCAGGATATTGGATGGCAGAAGGCTTCGGGCGTCGGGCATCGGGCCAAGAGCGGAATTGCGCCAAGGATATCGGCGTTGTGGAGGTCAACCGCCGATTGGGCAATAAGCCGCAAGAGAGGACGATGCGCCGAAGAATCGGACGAAGCGCCAACCAATGACGTGCCGAGCAACAGAATGTCAATTCGCTTTATAATAATTGTCTAGATCGGAGTAGAGTTTTGGTTTGTGTGTGCAGGATTAACTACGATAACGATGAAGACATAAAGCGAAACAAAGTGCTGGAGTCAAGCGCGAAGGATTCGTTGGGAGTTCGAGAGTTCGACGGAAGTCCGAAGGTTCATCGGGAATGCTGCCGGAACTAGCCGAGAATGAGTAGGGAGCATGCCGAAGGGTTTTTCGGAAGCTCGCCGGAAGATTCGTTGGAAGTTCGCAGAGCTCGCCGAGAAAGATCGGAGCTTACCAAAGAAGCTTGTTGGAACTCGCCAAGATCAAATCGTGAAGTCTAGGAGCTTGCCGGGAGTCCGCAGAATGGTTTCCGAGAGTTTATCGGAAGACCGTCGGAAGTTCGCTGGAAGCTCGCCGGAAGAAGTCTTGACTTGCGGACTTTGTAATAGCTTAGAAAATGTCTTTAAATTCGTAGTTAGCACGTTAATTAGGGTTAGAATTAGGTGTTAATCCTATAACCCAAGTAGGGGCCAATTGGGCCCAAGTTCGGACTAGTTTGGGGCAAGATTGAAGCCTAACTAGTGGGCTGAAAACACTGTAGGCGGTGGCACCGCCTGGGCTGGGCGGTGGCACCGCCCAGTGCCCAAGAGCTAGGCGGTGACACCTCCTGGATGGGCGGTGGCACCACCCAGCACCCGAGCGCTGGGCGGTGGCACCGCTTGGCTAGGCGGTGGCACCTCCAGCAGTGGGAACCCAAAGAGAATTCAAATTTTGAAGCCCAAATTTAAATCCTCTTGAGGCCTATAAATACCCCTCAAATCTCAGCTGAGAGAACAACTTTTTGAGCAGCAAGTATTTGAGAGAAAAGCCTTAGAAAAGTGTTAGCTTGTCTTGTTTTCAATTTGCTAGTGTTCACCTCCTTCTTTCTTGTTGAAAATCTGTAAGAGAGTGAACCGCTTGTAAAAGTTGTAAGAGGGGTATTCACCCTTCACTTTCAAGAGATTTGCTAGTGGAAGGTGGAAGCCTCATCGAAGAGGGGCCTCGCAAGTGGATATAGGTCATTTGACCGAACCACTTTAAAATCGGCGTAATCTCTGGTTTGCGTTTATGTTTATGCATTTATCTTTCTGCAAACCTTTACTTTGCTAAGTTCACTGCCCTCATCTTATTACGTATGCTTTCAACGCAATCGAAACAGTTTCAAACGAAACATTATTTTTATCGTACGAATGATTTGTCCAAAACCGAAGTTTTAATCCGCTGCACTAATTCACCCCCCCTCTTAGTACCGCTCCGATCCTAACATAGCCTTCACCTGCTCTTTGCTCATACTTTCGAAGTACTCAAAATATTTATACTCTTTGCATTGAGTTAGCTATTATGATTCACCTTCTCACTATTATTGAACTTTTAAAATGCAAGAAGTTTTATTCGAAAATAACAAAATTTCGCCTCGACTTGAAAGTCTTTAATAGTTTTAGTCGCCTTTCAAATTGTATCATCTTCTCCATCATTTCGTTGCCTACTCCTTTGAGTAGAAAAGGTATAACACTAAGTATTGTATACTTTGTTCTTTGGTCAAGCACTCCTACATTAACCTGAAGTCCTCCACTTTTATATATTTTAATGAGAAGTCTGTTGACACCGATCTTACGAAGTTTTCAAGTCTTTGCCCTTTAATTTTATCTTGGTACTTAGACTTTGCCACTACATTCTCTACCTCTTCAGCCTCTTTCATAACCAAACACTCTCCCTCTATGAGAGTAAGGGGTTGATGACTCTATGAAAATCCTACCTCTGCGATACTATCACACTGTCATGCTCATGGCCCTACTATCCATCTTCTTGCATCTGTATCCCTTTCTTTATAATTAGTAGCTCTGCCTCTATGGCACTATGGCACTCCTCTAAGTCCATCTCCATTCTAACTAACACTTGGTTTTAGGAAGCTGAGTCCCTTTAGACTCATCGTCGCTTCCTCGCCCCTTTCGACTACTTACTTCAATACCTTTGTATTCTTCAATCAATTTCTCTTAGTCGATAGAAAGACAGATTACAACTCTATGAATGGCCTCCGCTATCATGTTATATGACTCACACCGATTTTGTTCTCTTTAGCTTTCTTGGTAGTAACATTTGCTTACTCAGCTTTGTCCTCTAACTTGTCGGACTCTCTTAAGCGAATATGAGCTCTATAGTAGTCCAATTCTCTAACCGCTCCGATCATACATTTATATGATTAAGTCTCTCCCATGGGACTTAGTGGTACTTACACTTGGAATTCCCCCTCAATGATACACAACCCCCATATACTGATGACTAAGGCTTTCAAATGATGTAAAATTTGATACACGCATGGAAGAAATACCTCTATGATACCATGACATTCACTCATTGAATCTATAACCCTTCTTGTTATCGTGGTATTCACCAAAGTGGAGCTCCCAATAGCTCATAGATATACCTCTGTATGATGTAGTCCCTCACGAGATTTTTCTTATGTGTGTCACATTACCTCGAACTGTTCCACCATAATCCGCTGCACTATGTTGCCTCCTAGTGACATCTCTATTGCATTACGATCTTTATAGAATAAACCCCGACTATGATCTCTTTATTTATGGCCTCTGCCAACATATTATAGGGCCTCTACCACCCCCGATTATGTTTGCTCCTTTGGCAATTAACCTTCATCCTCCCGTTCTTGGGTTATACCTAGATGGAGCACAGCTCTAGGATAATCTATCACCTAGTAGCTATCCAAGTCTACTAACTTTGTTGAAATTAGTGCTCATTGTTTGGATCCCCCCCCCCCACAATCTCTATTATGTAATGTTCCTTCACGGTAACTTGAATAGTAACACTATGATATATTCTTTAATAGTATCTGTCTTGGTATCCTCTTGTCCCATGCTAAGACCTTTTGACCCTAACTGCGCTTTAGTAAGTTAAGTTATCTTAGTTTCTCCATCAAATACTTCATCGAGATAAGGTACTTGTACCTCGAAGCTTCTTTCGTCTTTGGCAATATATAGGATAAGTCTACTCTATCAAAATGAGAGACCTATGGAATGACATGATCCTGCTCTTGCCTTTGAAAGAGTTCATGTCCTTGATATCTATATAAGAAAAACTTTATGCCTCCACTATATGTTCAGTCTTCTATGTCAACTCCCTTCATGTGGCTTGGACACTTCACCATGTTCCACCCAAGTTGATCAACCCATCGATTTGCATTGAGTTGATGGTGGCTTTTGTGCCCACCATTCTACGAGTTAGCTCTCTATTGAATCTAATCTCTATATTGGATACAAGTGTGCCTTCCTTTGGTGTTGCCTTGGGTCGCTCCCCCACTTGATCTCACAATGCATCCACCAATGCATTACCTTATGCAAGATCATGTGACAACTCCCATGGCTCACTTGGTCTATTAAGTTTTGTGAAACTATTATCTTGAGATACCCCTCCTCAGCATGTGTGTAGTTCATTGCACATGATTCTCTCTCTGGATAATCATGACTTATCTCTCATAGATATCTATTCCGTTGAAGCAACTCCTCTCTTCACATCATTCCCTCTAAAAGTTTTGGAGACCACCATTACCTTGGACTATTCTGCATTACTGAATAAACTATGCAATGTTCCGTCCCCACGAATGCACTTGCTAGATTGTGACTCTTCGCCAATATTGGCCCCACTACATCTCTCAAGATCTAACAATATACTGAACTTGTTGTATACTTCAGCCTCCTATAGACATATATTTCCCATGCCGAAGAGAAAATTTTAATGCTTCATGACATCCAGATTTGATCACCTTAGGATGGCCATGGATAGCCCATCATTTGCATATAAACTTTTACATAAGTACTGAATTCTTTAAGTTAACAATTCTCCTCACCTCTGTGTACTTTGCATAACTCTTTGGGTCACTAAGTAACTCATCTCACCTTGCACAATCTCATCCTTTGCTAAGCACCTCACTTATGCCGTCAAGTCTGGTTGCCAACATCGAGCCATAGCTCGAAATCAATTATTCTAACTTTTGTATGCTACATGTTTTTCCCGGCTCGCTTGTCCTCATAGTGCCTCTTACACGAATGATTAGCTATTCTTCTGAATTCCAATCTTAGATACCTGCTCCTTTAAGCGACTCTTTTTTCTACATCTCAATGCCCATTTCCCTAAATTATCATAAGTACTTGCTACCCTTAATGTAGGCCCGCTAGGTACCCCACATTTATATGCCAAGTGTTTTTAAGTGTACTTATCCCGCTTTGATACCATATGTTATGGACTTAGCTAGTTTTGTCTAACTCATGTGGCACCCTTGTATGTCCGTCTGTAAAGAATCAACCTCTCCGAAACCTTTTATGGTCCCTTAAAGACCTATAAAAAAAAAGATGAGTTAGAGAAAGCATTTAACTCAGGATCAATAAGCAATCATTTTAGCAAACAATTGATAGACAATACAAATTACAAACATGGACTTTATAAGCTCTGAATAGTCATGTGACAAAGGATCCAAGGTGATCCAATGCAGCCCAAAGTCCTCACAAGTGCTCATATGATACCATTACAGAATAAGATAATGAACTAGTCCTAGACAATACCCCAAAGGCTCATCCAACTATGTGCCACACGGGTAGTTATTGGGTATTGTGCTAGTCATAGGTGCCCTGCAAGCCAATCATGTGAGTGATGACACATGTGACTTGACACGTAGTCTTTTTGTTTATTATATTTTGACATTTATCACTTTATATTACTTGTTGTGTGTTTGTGTGTGTATATATATATATATATATATATATATATATATATATATATATATATATATATATATATATATATATATATATATATATATATATATATATATATATATATATAGTGATGTCCTTGGATCTATGCAATGGGAATCAGATCGTGATGAGATCACGATAATAAGACCGATTCACCTTTAAATACAGAATACAAATCCTAAATAATCCCAGTCATAGGTTATTTGAAAGGGACATCGAGATAAATGGACAGACCGATGTGCTGTATACCCGTCCATATGATAGATGCAGTTGGTCTCATAGCTGCTCGTGTGGGGACACTAGGGATACAATATAAGTGCTCATTGGAGAATGAGTTAACTAATTGATCCACTTACGGAATGTTGGATGGTTGATGATACCTTATTGTTAGACAGTGATTTCATAGTTTTAGTGGTGTATCTGGTCTTTAGACTTGAGACACCAAGGATGTCTTATATGAGTACTCAATTTTTTGATACCATACTTATAGGTCTGGAGGTTACAAATCAAGTACAACCAGTTATTGGGAGTGGTAGCTAATCTTACGAGGACTATTGAGTGTCAATAAAGGATCTTCCACTCTCGGTGTCTAGAGAGGAATATCCCATGTGTTCTTGCTGAGAGAAATCCTTGGCCAGTGTCATTCGGATTGAGAGAGAAAGAGTTCTCTGGGAGAATCTGATTAGAGCAAGACTCAATTAGAAACCATATGGGTTTGATAGCACTATGCCTTATATATGGTCTTTGGGATACTAGATGTATGAGACCTATAGATACACGGTAACTAAGGATAGATAAGTCTAATGGATTGGATTACCCTGTATCGTCTAGGGACTGTGGTATAGTGGCCTAATAGCCCACGTGCAGAGACACTGCCACTAGTAGCCCACGTACAGAGGCGCTATGGGGTAGTGGCGACTATAGCCGTTGCGCCCGCGGGGTGAGGCGATTGTGGTCGTTGCGCCCGCGGGGTGAGGCGCCATAGGGCAACGGTGCCTACGGGCGCTGCACCTACGGACAAAACTGCCCGACAGGGCAGCACCACCTGCGAGTGGTGCCCCACGCGCAGAACCGCCCATGGAGGCAATGACACCCATAGGGGTGCCCACCTGCGGGGTCGGCACCGCCCGCGGGCAAGGGCAATGACCCCGCAACCCCCAACCACACAGGCCACCACTGGTAAGGTGGTGGCGACCATAGTAGGGAAGAGGGAGAAAGGGGCTTAGGGTTTTTTAGGCAAAAGATAATTTTACCCCTCCAAATTTCAGAAATTTCAAATTCTATCTTTTCCCTAAATTATGAAAATGCCGCTCAGGATTTAGAAAATTCCCTACATGTCCCTGATTTCAAAATAATATTAATTAATTAAAAGATTTAATTGATTATTATTATTTATTATTATCTATTAGTCCTATATGATGATGATTTATACATGTGATGTATGATATAGTGTACTTGTGATTATTATTGGGGCTTACGAGCCTCCATTTTATTTCTTGTTTATTATCAGGTCTGCGTGCCTATGATTAAGTTGTAATCACACAAGGAGGTGCAGCAGGAGCGTGGAAGAGATAGCGGGACCCACAAGATAGATGATCGCGATGCATGGAGATGTGTTGAGATGCCGATGGAACCGACGAGGACGAGATGGACGATCACTGGGCATGGAGATGCACCGCTGCACACATAGATCTTGATGTGAGTGATTAGGCCCATTGGCTCGGGCCTAATCATATTAGGCTGTGGTCAATGATCATCTGATGTGATTGCTTATATGATGTGTGATTTCTTATACACCTACTAGATATTTATATATATTTGCATACGATGTAGATATATATTAAAAATGTATGTGTGTGACATGTTACATTAGGAGACCAAATCATAAACCCCTCTCTCGATAATATTAAGTCGGTAAACGTGAGGTAATTAGATTGACCCACATGGCCTTCCATCGTTATAGGTAGGGACCGATTCTCGGTGTAGGTTGAGTTAGTCGAGTCCCTCGAGGCTCACCTATATCATGATTCGCTATCTTGCCTACAACATAGAGATGTCATCGGTGACCTGAGGACATGGTATGCTTGGTCGAGTCCCTCGAGGGTATATCATCGAATCAGACTCATCTTATAATAATGGTGTTGACTTAATCGAACATCATGGTTGGTCGAGTCCCTCGAGACCATGGTGATTTGGAAGCCGAACAGGACAAAATCATAAGGAGTTGTGATCGGCAAGAGTTGCCTACCTTTCGGACTTAGTATGATTAGTCGAGTCCCTCAAGGTTACACTAAGATGTTGATTGGATCCCGATCCCCTTTAGAAGTCTGCCAAAGATATCCGATTCACGTGCTGAGGGTGTTGCATGACTTACTAGTAAAATAGTGGGAGCATATTAAGATAGAGTCCATATCTTTATTGTTTATTTTTACAAAATCTACATGTTATTTATTTCTGCTGCATCTTTATTTTCAGAAAATGTTGCATTCAAATCCCTTATGTGGCATACTTAATGTTAACTACCTCACTGGTCCAAATTATATGAATTGGCTCCACAACTTGAGAATTGTTCTCACGGTAGAAAAAATCACGTGCGTCCTTAATACATTGATGCCTACGCCCGAGGAAGGGGCAGGCGAGGATGAGATCGCTCGCTATGTGAAGTACATTGATGACTCCACTCTTGCTCAGTGTTACATGTTGGGTTCCATGACTCCTGAGTTACAGAGACAACATGAAAATATGGATACTAGATCCATTCTCTAACATGTTCGCAAACTGTTTGAGGAACAGGGAATGACTTAGCGATATGAGATATCCAAGAGCCTCTTCCATGCTAAGATGACTGAGAGGACACCTGTTCAGAACCATGTTCTAAATATGATTGAGTGGATAGAGAAACTCACAGGTCTAGGAATGGTCCTAGAGGATAACCTGTGAATGGATATTCTGCTTTAGTCCCTACTAGATTCCTTTTCACAATTCATAATGAATTTTAATATGAACAAGCTTGAGGTGACTCTCCCGGATCTCCTCAATATGTTGAGAGAGGTAGAGAGTACTATCAAGAAAGAGAAGCCAGTTCTCTACACTAGTGAGATCAGAAAGAAAAGGAAAGCAGAAAAGTCTCTTAAGAATGGCAAGGGCAAGGGCAGACTAGGTAAAGCAAATGTTGCTAAGAAAGACTTAACAAAGAACAAAGGTCGGTACTTCTACTATAGAAAAGATGGGCACTAGAAGAGGAACTACAAAGAGTACCTTACAGAAAGGGTGAAATAAAAGCTTGGAGAAGCTTCAGGTACATTCATGATCAGTCTTCATTTATCAAACTCTTATGATAACACATGGGTATTAGATACTGATAGTGCTTATCATATTTACAATTCGATGTAGGTTCTGATAAGGCTTAGGAGACTGGCAAGAGGCGAGATGGATCTCAAGATAGGCAATGGAGCAAAAGTTGTTACAGTAGTTGTTAGCGATGTTGCCCTACATCTGCTTGGTGGAGCTATTATTGCATTAGATGCATGTTATTTTGTTTCGTCTATTATTAAAAATATTATTTTCATTTCATATTTGACAGTTAGTGGATATAAATTAGTTTTTGAGAACAATAGTTATTCAATATTATTAGATAATGAGATCATCTTGAGAGGAACATTGCATAATGGTTTATTTATGCTAGACACTACTTCATATATCATGAATATAAGTGTGTTTAAGAGGAAACGAGATGAGGTGAAAAATGCATACCTATGGCATTATAGGCTAGGTCATATTCATGAGGGAAGGATTCAAAATGTGCTAAAGGATGGATATCAAGATCCATTCAACTATAAGTCATATGTAACCTGCGAGCCTTGCCTTCATGGAAAACTGACAAACTCTCCATTTAGTGGAACTGGAGAAAGAGCCACTGAACTACTGAAACTCATACATAGTGATGTATGTGGACCCATGTCAACTCAGGCCATTGGTGGTTACTGCTAGTCATAGGTGCCCAACAAGCCAATCACGTGAGTGATGGCACGTGTGACTTGATACAGAATCTTTTTGCTTATTATATTTTGGCGTATATCACTTTATAACTATTGCATATGTGCATATATATATTGTGATGTCCTTGGATTTTTGCAATGGGAATCGAATTGTGATGAGATCACGATAATGAGATCGATTCACCTTTAAACACATATCCTAAATAATCCCGGTCATAGGTTACTCGAGAGGGACATCATGATAACCGGATAGACTGGTGTGCTGTATACCCGTCCATATGATGGATGCAGCTGGTCTCATAGTTGCTCGTGTAGGGACACTAGGGATACAGTACAGGTGCTCATTGGAGAATGAGTTTACTGATTGATCCGCTTACGGAATGCTGGATGGTTTATGATGCCTTATTGTCAGACAACAATTCCGTAGTCCTAGTGGTGTATCTGGTCCTTAGACTTGAGACACCAAGGATGTCCTGTATGAGTGCTCCACTCTTTGATACCAGACTTATAGGTTTGGCTGTCCCAGATCTAGTACAACTGGTCATTGGGAGTAGTAGTCGACCTTACGAGGGCTATTGAGTGTCGATAGAGGATCATCCACTCTCGGCGTCATGAGAGGAATATCCCATGTGTTCTTGTTCAGACAAATCCCTGGCCAGGGTCATTCGGGTTGAGAGAGAAAGAGTTCTCCGAGAGAATCCGATTAGAGCGAGACTCGAGTAGAAACCGTATGGGTCTGACAGCACCATGCTCGATATACGGTCTCTGGGATATTAGATGGATGAGGGACTATAGGTACACGGTAACTGAGGACAGACAGGTCTAATGGATTGGATTCCCCTGTATCGTCTGGGGACTACGGCGTAGTGGCCTAGTACGTCCGTAGTTGATGAGTCGAGTGAATTATTACAGAGATAATAATTCACTGAGTTAGAAGGAGTTCTGACATGTATGACTCACGGCCAGCTCGATATTGGGCCTAGAGGGTCACACACATATGGTAGGCATTGCGATGAGTAGAGGTTCGGATATGAGATATCCGACGGAGCCCTTGTCTTATTGGATGCAGATCCAATACCCACTAGGGGAGGACCCACTAGGGTTTGACAGGGGACCTCTATAAATAGGAGGGATTCAGAGCCTCATAGGCTAGAGCCTTTGCTTGCCTTTCCTATTCTCCTCTTCCTCTCCACCTCAGATCAGGCCTAGAGTTTTTGAGGAGCGTCGTCGCAACCCTGCTATGTGGATCACCACTAGAGAGGAGGACGCTTGACCTCCTTCACCCTCTCCTAAGGATCTGCAAGGAAACAGGGATATACGATCTCCCTAAGTAACACAATCGACTTTATACGCAGTTTCATGTTTCGCGGATTTTTGCGCACCAATCTTCGCACGACGACAAACATCTTTTTGGGAATCGGGGATTTTGTTTTCTTGTTCTTCCGCTGCGCTTGTGATGTCGCCCCCATGATTTCCCAATAGTGGTATCAGAGCCAGGTTATTCGTGCGAATGATTGGTTTTGAACTGCGTATTTTGTGTTTAGGAAGAATTTTGATGTCAAAATCGTTGACGCAAAAACAAGGAAGGGCAGCAACAGTTGCTGCCCTCGATCTACGTGCGTGCAGCACAACCGAAGGCGGGCAGCACAGGGGCTGCGTCTGCAGCAGCCGGCCGGCGGGGCTGGTAGCCCACGGGCAGAGGCGCTGCAGGGCAGCGGCGCCTGCCGCCGCAAGGAAGCGGCGCCTGCCGCCGCAGGGCAGCGACGATTGCCGCCACTGCTCCCGCGGGCGAAATCCCCCCCCCCACAAGGGCGGCCGCCCGGCGGGACAGTACCGCCTGCGGAGGTAGCGGCGCCCACCCGCAGCGGCAGCGCCGCCAGCGGGCGTGCCGCCTGCAGGCGAGGGCAGTGCCGTCGCCCCGCCGCACAGGCCGCCGCCGGCAGGGTGGCGGCGGCGGCAGCAGCGAAGGGGGAAAGGGCATTAGGATTTTCTGGGCAAAAGACAGTTTTGCCCCTCGGAATTTGAGAAATTCGAATTTCTCTCTTTTGTCCAAATTACGAAAATACCCCTATAAATTCAAAATTCCCTACATGTCCCTGATTTCAGAAAATATTAATTAATTAAAAGGTTTAGTTGATTATTATTTTTATTATTATCTAGTAGTTCTACATGATGATGATTATTTATACATGTGATGTATGATGTGTGGACGAATGATCATGGACCGTGTGATGTGTATACTTGTGATTATTATTATTGAGGTCTACGAGCCTCCATTATATTTCTCGTTTATTGTCGGGCCTGCGTGTCTATAATTAAGTTGTAATCACATGAGGAGACGCAGCGGGAGCGTGGATGCGATAGCGGGACCCACGAGACGGACGATCGCGATGCATGAAGATGCATTAAGATGTCGACGGAACCGACGAGGACGAGATGGACGATCACAGGGCATGGAGATGCACCGTTGCATACATAGATCTTGATGTGAGTGATTAGGCCTACTGGCTCGGGCCTAATCATATTAGGTTGTGGTCCATGATCATCTGGTGTAATTGATTATACACATACTAGATAAGTATATATATTTGCATGCGATGTAGATATATATTAAATATGTATATGTGTGACATGTTATATTAGGAGACCAAATCTTAGAAACATCTCTCGATAATATTAAGTCGGTAAACGTGAGGCAATTAGATTGACCCACGTGGCCTTCCATCGTTATAAGTAGGAACCGATTCCCGGTGTAGGTTGAGTTGGTCGAGTCCCTCGAGACTCACCTATATCGCGATTCGCTATCTTGCTTACGACATAGAAATGTCACCGGTGACCTGAGGGCATGGTATACTTGGTCGAGTCCCTCGAGGGTATATCATCAAATCAGACTCATCTTGTAACGAAGGTGTTGACTTAACCGAGCATCATGGTTGGTCGAGTCCCTCGAGGCCATGGTGATTCGGAGGCCGAACAGGACGAGAATCACAAGAAGTTGTGATCGGCAAGAGTTGCCTACCTTTTAGGCTTAGTGTGATTGGTCGAGTCCCTCGAGGTTACACTAAGACGCTGATTGGATCATGATCCCCACTAGAAGTCTACCGGAGACTTCCGTTTCACGTGCTGAGGGTGTCGCGTGACTCATTAGTAAAATAGTGGGAGCATATTAAGATAGAAGTCCATATCTTGATAGTTTATTTTTTGCAAAATCTACATGTTATTCATTTCTGCTGCATCTTTATTTTCAGAAAATGTCGCTTTTAAATCCCTTACGTGGCATACTTGATGTTAACCGCCTCACTGGTCCAAATTATACGGATTGGCTCCGTAACTTGAGAATTGTTCTCACAACGGAGAAAATCGTGTACGTCCTTGATATAGTGATGCCTACGCTCGAAGAAGGGGCAAACGAGGATGAGATCGCTCGCTATGTGAAGTACATTGATGACTCCACTCTTGCTCAGTGCTATATGTTGGGCTCTATGACTCCTGAGTTACAAAGACAACATGAAAAGATGGATGCCAGATCCATTCTCCTACATGTCCGCAAATTGTTTGAGGAACAGGGAAGGACTCAGCGATATGAGATATCTAAGAGCCTCTTCCGCGCTAGGATGACTGAGGGGACACCGGTTCAGAACCATGTCCTAAAGATGATTGAGTGGATAGAGAAACTCACAGGTCTAGGAATGGTCCTAGAGGATAACTTGTGTGTGGACATTGTGCTTTAGTCCCTACCAGATTTCTTTTCATAGTTCATAACGAATTTTAATATGAACAAGCTTGAGGTGACTCTCCCAAAGCTCCTCAATATGTTGAGGGAGGCAGAGAGTACTATTAAGAATGAGAAGCTAGTTCTCTACACTGGTGAGACCAAAAAGAAAAGGAAAGCAGAAAGGTCCCTTAAGAAGGGAAAGGGCAAGGGCAAACCAGGTAAAGCAAAGGTTGCTAAGAAAGACCCAGCAAAGGACAAAGGCCAGTACTTCCACTATGGTAAAGATGAGCACTGGAAGAGGAACTGCAAAGAGTACCTTGCAGAAAGGGCGAAACAAGAAGCTTGGTGAAGCTTCAGGTACATTCATGATCAACCTCTAATTGTTAGATTTTTGAGATAGTGCATTGGTATTGGATACCAATATTACTTATCACATCTACAATTTATTGTAAATTCTAGCAAAGCTAAGGGGAGATTGACGAGAGGAATATTGCATAAAGGTTTGTTTATGCAAGACACTACTCCACATATCATGAATGTAAGTGTCTAAGAGGAAACGAGAGGAGGTGAACAGTGTATACCTATGGCATTGTAGGCTAGGTCATATCCATGAGGGAATGATTCAAAAGTTGCTAAATGATGGATATCTAGATCCATTTGACTATGTGTCATATGCAACTTGCGAGCCTTGCCTTCGTGGAAAACGAACCAACTCTCCATTTAGTGGAACTGGAGAGAGAGCCATTGAGTTGTTGGAACTCATACATAGTGATGTATGTGGACCCATGTCAACTCATGCCATTGGAGGTTACTCCTACTTCATTACATTTACTGATGATTTCTCAAGGTATGGATATGTGTACTTAATGAAGTACAAGTCCGAGGCCTTTGAGAAATTCAGAGAGTATAATAATGAGGTGGAGAACCAGACTGGAAAGAGTATCAAAACTCTTCGATCAGATCAAGGAGGTGAGTACTTAAGTACAGAGTTTACTCAGTTCCTCAAGGACCATGGGATATTATCCCAATGGACACCTCCTTATACACCTCAGCTCAATGGTGTCTTTGAAAGGAGAAATCGTACATTATTAGATATGGTACGGTCCATGATGAGTTTCGCTGACCTACCCATCTCATTCTGGGGATATGCCCTAGAAATCGCAGCTTACCTTCTGAACAGAGTTCCAACTAAGTCGGTAGTGTCTACACCATATGAGATATGGAAAGGGAAGAAGCTTGATCTTAAGATTGTTAAGATTTGGGGCTGCCCTGCCCATGTTAAAAGACACAACCCTGATAAGTTAGAATCAAGGATAGAGCGATGCAAATTTATGGGATACCCCAAGGAAACTTGTGGGTAATATTTCTATCATCTCGAGGACCAAAAGGTCTTTGTAGCTAAGAGAGCAGTGTTCCTTGAGAAGGAACACATTCTTGGCGGAGACAGTGGGAGAATGATAGAGTTGAGCGAGGTTAGAGAACCAAGCTCAAGCACCACTCTACAGCCCGAGTCTGTTCAGGTACCTAATACACAATTTTCAACTTTACACAGGTCTAATAGAGTATCTCATCCTCCTGAGAGATATGTGGGACATATTAGAGGAGAGGATGTTGAGGATATTGATCCTCAGACCTACAAGGAGGCTATTATGAGTATAGACTCCGGGAAGTGGCAAGAAGCCATTAATTCTGAGATGGATTCTATGTACTCCAACAAGGTTTAGAACCTAGTTGATGCGCCCGAAGGTATTGTACCCATTGGTTGCAAGTGGATCTTTAAGAAAAAGATCGGAGTAGATGGAAAGGTAGAGACTTATAAAGCAAGGCTAGTGGCTAAGGGGTATCGTCAAAGGCAAGGTGTTGATTACGATGAAACCTTCTCACCCGTTGCAATGCTAAAATCCATCAGAATTCTATTGGCTATTGCAGCACACTATGATTATGAGATCTGGCAGATGGATGTGAAAACCGCATTCCTCAATGGGAACCTCAAGGAGGAGGTGTATATGATGCAACCTGAGGGATTCGTGTCCAAGAACTGCCCAGATAAGGTGTGTAGGTTGCTTAGATCCATTTATGGACTAAAGCAAGCTTCCCGAAGTTGGAACATAAGATTTGATGAGGCAATCAGATCTTATGACTTCGTTAAGAACGAAGATGAGCCTTGTGTATACAGAAAGGTAAGTGGGAGCGCTATCACCTTTTTGGTGTTATATGTGGATGACATCCTGATCATTGGGAATGACGTAGGAATGCTATCCACGGTAAAGGCTTGGTTATCTAGACACTTCTCCATGAAGGACTTAGGGGAAGCATCCTATATCTTGGGGATTAGAATCTATAGAGATAGATCCAAGAGGATGCTTGGCTTGTCCCAGTCTAGGTACATAGAAACCATTGTCAAAATGTTTGGCATTGAAAATTCCAAGAAAGGGCGAACATGGATATGATACCTTATGCCTCAGCAATAGGGTCTATCATGTATGTCATGCTATGTACTAGGCCTGATATAGCGCATGCTCTGAGTGTCACGAGCAAGTATCAGGCAGATCCAGGCTTGGAGCACTGGAAAGCAGTAAAGTGTATCCTTAAGTACTTGAGAAGGACTAAGGATCTTTTCCTAATATATGGAGGTAATAGCCTTAAGATTGAAGGCTACACTGACTCAAGTTTTCAGTCTGATGTCGATGATAGCAAGTCGAATTCAGGGTATGTGTACACCTTGAATGGAGGAGCAGTGTGCTGGAAGAGTTCCAAGCAAGATACCACTGCTGACTCGACCACAGAGGCGGAGTACATTGCTGCATCAGATGCAGCAAAGGAGGGAGTCTGGTTGAAGAAGTTCATCACAGATTTGGGAGTCGTGCCGGGTAGCGAGGAGCCGATCTCCCTATATTGCGACAACAACGGGGCGATTGCTCACGCAAAGGAACCTAGGTCTCATCAGAAATCTAAGCATGTTCTGAGGAGGTTCCACCTTATCAGAGAGATCGTAGCCCGAGGAGATGTAGCAGTGGAAAGAGTTCCATCCGAAGATAACATTGCAGATCCACTGACAAAGCCGTTGTCTCATTTTGTCTTTGAGTGTCACAGGGGTCTGATGGGGATCATACACATAGGTGATTGGCTTTAGGTCAAGTGGGAGATTGCTAGTCATAGGTGCCCAGCAAGCCAATCACGTGAGTGATGGCACGTGTGACTTGATACAGAATCTTTTTGCTTATTATATTTTGGCGTATATCACTTTATAACTATTGCATATGTGCATATATATATTGTGATGTCCTTGGATTTGTGCAATGGGAATCGGATCGTGATGAGATCACGATAATGAGATCGATTCACCTTTAAACACATATCCTAAATAATCCCGGTCATAGGTTACTCGAGAGGGACATCGTGATAACCGGATAGACTGGTGTGCTGTATACCCGTCCATATGATGGATGCAGCTGGTCTCATAGTTGCTCGTGTAGGGACACTAGGGATACAGTACAGGTGCTCATTGGAGAATGAGTTCACTGATTGATCCGCTTACGGAATGTTGGATGGTTGATGATGCCTTATTGTCAGACAGCGATTCCGTAGTCTTAGTGGTGTATCTGGTCCTTAGACTTGAGACACCAAGGATGTCCTGTATGAGTGCTCCACTCTTTGATACTAGACTTATAGGTTTGGCTGTCCCAGATCTAGTACAGTTGGTCATTGGGAGTAGTAGTCGACCTTACGAGGGCTATTGAGTGTCGATAGAGGATCATCCACTCTCGGCGTCATGAGAGGAATATCCTATGTGTTCTTGTTCAGACAAATCCCTGGCCAGGGTCATTCGGGTTGAGAGAGAAAGAGTTCTCCAGGAGAATCCGATTAGAGCGAGACTCGAGTAGAAACCGTATGGGTCTGACAGCACCATGCTCGATATACGGTCTCTGGGATATTAGATGGATGAGGGACTATAGGTACACGGTAACTAAGGACAGACAAGTCCAATGGATTGGATTCCCCTGTATCGTCTGGGGACTACGGCGTAGTGGCCTAGTACGTCCGTATTCGATGAGTCGAGTGAATTATTACAGAGATAATAATTCACTGAGTTAGAAGGAGTTCTGACATGAATGACTCACGGCCAGCTCGATATTGGGCCTAGAGGGTCACACACATATGGTAGGCATTGCGATGAGTAGAGGTTCGGATATGAGATATCCGACGGAGCCCTTGTCTTATTGGATGCAGATCCAATACCCACTAGGGGAGGACCCATTAGGGTTTGACAGGGGACCTCTATAAATAGGAGGGATTCAGAGCCTCATAGGCTAGAGCTTTTGCTTGCCTTTCCTATTCTCCTCTTCCTCTCCACCTCAGATCAGGCCTGGAGTTTTTGAGGAGCGTCGTCGCAACCCTGCTGTGTGGATCACCGCTAGAGAGGAGGACGCTTGACCTCCTTCACCCTCTCCTAAGGTTCTGCAAGGAAACAGGGATATACGATCTCCCTAGGTAACACAATCTACTTTATACGCAGTTTCATGTTTCGCGGATTTTTGCGCACCAATCTTCGCACGACGACGAACATCTTTTTGGGAATCAGGGATTTTGTTTTCTTGTTCTTCCGCTGCGCATGTGATGTCGCCCCCATGATTTCCCAACAGTTACTCCTACTTCATTACCTTTACTAATGATTTCGCAAGGTATGGACATGTATACTTAATGAAGTACAAGTCTAAGGCCTTTGAGAAATTCAGATAGTATAAGAATGAAGTGAACCAGATTGGAAAGAGTATCAAGACTCTTCGATCAGATCGAGGAGGTGAGTACATGAGTACAGAGTACACCCAGTTCCTCTAGGACCATAGGATTCTATCCCAATGGACACCTCTTTATATACCTCAGCTCAATGGTGTATCTGAAAGGAGAAATTATACACTGTTAGACATGGTGTGGTCCATGATGAGTTTCGTTGACCTACCCATCTCATTCTAGGGATACGTCTTAGAGACTACAGCTTACTTTCTAAACAGAGTTCCAACTAAATCGATAGTGTCTACACCATATGAGATATGAAAAGGAAAGAAGCCCGATCTTAAGGTTGTTAAGATTTGGGACTGCCCTACCTATATTAAAAGACACAACCTCGATAAGTTGGAATCGAGGATGGAGCGATGCAAGTTTATGAGATACCCCAAGGAAACTTGTGGGTATTATTTCTATCATCCGGAGGACCAAAAGGTCTTCGTAGCCAAGAAAGCGGTGTTCCTTGAGAAGGAACACATTTTTGGTGGAGATAGTGGAAGCATGATAGAGTTGAGCAAGGTTGGAGAACCTAGCTCAAGTACCACTCCATAGCCCGAGTCTATTCAGGTACCTATCATACAAGTTCCAAATATACATAGGTTCAGTAGAGTATCTTATCCTCCTAAGAAATATGTGGGGCATATTGGAGGAAAGGATGTTAAGGATATTGATCCTTAAACCTACGAGGAGGCTATTACGAGTATAGAGTCCGAAAAGTGGCAAGAAGCCATGAATTCTGAGATGGATTTTATGTACTCCAACAAGGTTTGGAACCTAGTTGATGCACCCAAGAGTATTGTACCCATCGGTTGCAAGTGGATCTTCAAGAAGAAGATCGGAGTATATGGAAAGTAGAGACCTATAAAGCAAGGCTAGTGGATTAGGGGTATCGTCAAAGGCAATGTGTTGACTATGACGAAACTTTCTCACCCGTAGCCATGCTAAAATTCATCTGAATACTATTGGTTATTATAGCACACTATGATTATGAAATCTGACATATGAATGTGAAAACTGTATTCCTCAATGGCAACCTCGAGGAGGAGGTG